>NW_024080740.1:159213-368131 GCF_003009895.1 Hyaena hyaena | reverse complement strand
CTCCCCTCATCTCTCTCTCCCAAATTTCTCTCTTAAGAATGGGTATTTCATTGACAATTATTCTGGGACAACAAAGAAGAGTAAACCATAGAAAGGGGAAGAAAGAATTTTCTTCTAATGAAGCAGAGAAGAAAAAGCTCTCTGGACATTCTCCTCAGTAGAGGCTGGTTTCCTTTCACTATAGAATGAAGCAGGGACTCACCGTCTGGTTTGGGACCTCAGAGTGGCCAGTTCTACAGCATTTTTAAGCTACTCTCTGATCGTATGTCGCTACAAAAATATCAGCAGCTTTGCACACATTAGAACCTGGTCAGACTATCCTCTGAGGGGTTTGTACCCTTGGAGCAAAGCTGTGCAGGCATCCTATTCCTTTTCTGTTTTCAGGAGAACCCAGACTGAGACAACTAGCCATACTATTGTCCACAGGTAATGGTAGATTAGAGGTATTTTCAAACACTCCAAGTTAAAAAAAAAATTTTACCTTGCACTGACCCTTTCTCAGATATGTTAATGGTTATGCTCAACAAAAAGAGAGCTAACAAAGAAAAGAAAAAGTAAGAAATATGGAAAACAAGCTTGGGGCTCAGGAAAGAAGTGAAGAGACTTTCCTGGCACATTGCCAGAGTAGATTTCAGGGTGGCAGCATGCCAAGGAAAGTGCTCCTCTCTGGGTTGGAGAAGTGTTAGTGAACATGAAGAATACAGTGCAAGTTGTCATCACTAAGACATGCTACTAATGTAAACACAAGCACATCTTTTAGACAGCTTGTAAATACAAGAACAGGCATGTAGGTGGCTCAGTCAGCTGAGTGTCGGATTTTTCACTTTGGCTCAGGTCATGATCCCAGGGTCATGGGATCAAGCCCTTCATGGGGCTCTGTGCTGAGTGTGGAGCCTGCTTTAGATTCTCACTCTCTCTCCCTCTGCCTCTCTACCCCACTTGTGTGCATACTCTCTCTAAAATAAAGTTTAAAAAATAAAAATCATGAAAGTATAGAGTTGATTTCTAATTATTGCTTCGTTGAGTCATTATTTGGAATAAAGAAATATCTAATGAAGCTACAAAATTTCCTCTACTGCTATTTGTAAAATGGTATTCCTTCATCATACACACTAATGGCCTCTTCTAAATAGATGTTAAGTCTGCTAGGTAAATATGTCACTCTGCATTTGCAGCCTATATCTCAATCCTGACTCAAATATCTTAGGTCATAAAAATGTATTCTATATAATTCCACAAAAATACTTTTGGGTGGTTTCTTAAAAATTTCTTTTAAAAAGCCACTGTAATGGCTTCCTGGGTGCCCAAGTATTTTGTGTGACCCCAACACATAATGATAGAGGTTAAGTTTGTGTTGTAACATTTCAGAAAGGTGAAAATTAAGATACATTACTCTGATATAAGGAGTCAGAAAGATTGACTCATTCACCCACCCTTTTGTTCACTCATCCATCCATCCATCCATCCATCCATCCATCCATTCAATCACTCATCCATCCATCATATGTCAATTGTTTTTTAGTTGTAAAACCTAAGATAAGTGAATTAGACATGGTACTAGCATCAAAGCACTTACTATCTCACAGGAGGTTGAAATATGCCCAAATGACTAAAGTATAGTAATTGCCATAAGAGAAATACAGGTCAAGTATGATTAACATGTCATGGCAGAGACCATTTCCTTTTGGCTCTCTGCTAATCCCTTACACCTGGGACAGTGCTGACTCATACTTGCTGAAGAAATGCTCCTATTCACTGAATGGGGGAAGAGGGAGCGAGGAGGAATGAGTGAATAAAAGAGGAGGTGGGGCTGAATACAAGTTTCAGGGATGGAAAGATACGGTTTTGTGAAGATGAAAAAGGCAGGTTTCAAGAACCAAGGTCATATCTGTGAGTTTTATTCTGATTGCTCTGTTTCGTGCTTTTCCATCTGGGCAGTAAGTGCTTCAGTGTGGTCCAAAGTCTCCCTTTCCACACTGTCCTACCACAGTCATGTGAAAAGTCATCCACCAGCATAAAATAAGGGCAAATGAAGTTCCAGAAACTTGGGAAAATTTGGTGAGCTATGATCCATTCATCAAATGAGTGCTGTCCTTTGAAGGAGTCACCTTGAGATTTATGCACTTAGTTTCACAATGTTGGTATTATTCAATATACAAAATACTATTCAGTTGCCTCCATAATCCACATCAGCAATTTTAATTTTTTTTATCATTTAAAAAATATTTTTAGTGTTTATTTATTTTTGAGAGACAGAAAGAGACAGAGTGTGAGCAGGGGAGGGGCAGAGAGAGGGAAACACAGATCAGAAGCAGGCTCCAGGCTCTGAGCTGTCAGCACAGAGCCCGATGCAGGGCTCGAACCCACAAACCATGAGATCATGGCCTGAGCCAGTCAGACGTTTAACCGACTGAGCCACCCAGGTGCCCCTGCATCAGCTCTACTTAAACATCCACAGTGGTTACATTTTTATCCTTTAGGAGCAGCTTTGATATTCGGGAATCCTGATGCCTCCTCCGCTGAATGGTACAAATAGATCATGGATCATAGCTGAGTAACATGATTCTTGAATATTAAGGAGAAACCACAATTACAGAATATTTGTTTCATGTGATGACAGAGCATGGAAAGTGAAAAGGAGACCATTTACATGGCTACATTACTTAACTATCTTACTCAAATAAATCTTCAACCACCCACTATAAGGTAATGGCATATTTTTTTCAGCAACAGAACATTAATTTTTACTTTAATAATTAGATTTTTAAATTTTATAAAAGTTTTTAAAATAAAATTTACTGTTATAAAAACATGTAAGATCTACCCTCTTATCAAAGTTTCAAGTATACAATACATTACTGTTGGTTACATGTATGATGTTGGACAGCAGATCTTTAGGGCTGATTCCTCTTCCTTAACTAAAATTTCATGCCCACTGATTAGTGCCCCCCCCCCATTTCTCACTCCCTCCAGCCCCTGGCAACCACTATTCCACTCTTTGATTCTAGAAATTTGATTATTTAAAATAACTCATATAAGCGAAATCATGCAGTATGTGTCTTTCTGTGACTGGCCACTTATTTCACTTATTGCACTTATCCTCAAGGTTCATCCATGTTATCACATATTACAGAATGTCCTTCTTTTGTGAAGCTTAGTAGTAGTCCATTGTGTGAATATACCACATTGTCATTATCCATTCATCTGTTGATGGACATTTAAACTGTTTCCAATTCTTAGCTCTTGAGAATAGCTCTATAACGAACATAGGAGTGCTAGCATCTCTTTTAAGATCCTGATTTCAATCCTTTGAGACAAATATCCAGAAATGGGATTGCTGACCCGTATGGAAGTTCTATTTTTAACTATCTGAGGAGTCTCAACACTTTTTCCTATAGTGCTACACCATTTTGCATTCTGACCAACAGTGCGCAAGGATTTGTAATATTGTGTTTCTAAAAAGCTCAGTAGAACTGAAGTACTAACTACCCATCCATTGGAACTTCTGAGTCGCCAGCAATTCAGTTAAGACTTGAAGGAAGATCAGACTAACAACTTAAAAATCTCTAGATTATTATTTTAAAGACTTATTTCATAGCAAACAAGCACATCAGGAGAACTAGAATTCTTTATTAATAGAAAGCGTGCGTCTCTGAACTGTAGAAAATATCCTTTTAAAACTTCCAAGAGTGGATGAGCCCTTCCAACATAGTATCCACCAGGAACATATACCATGGAACAAACAAAGGAACACTCTATTTTTTGAAAGGGTAAGATGGCTCAGAAAGGGATCTTATCTATGCTCCTAGATGGTGTTGCACAGGAATTTAGCCTCAGTCCTTGGATCTTGACCCAGAGTTTACCTTCTGGGCCTGCACTCAGAGGGCTACATAACTATCCTCAGGTGCAAGGAAAAACACAAATGAGAAGACAAGGGTTAATGTTCCCTGAAAATGGTTATTTATGACACAGTTTGCATATTTTGTCCTTGAGATAATGGCTATTACCTTGAAACTCCTCAAAACCCTAAACCTTGCCTTCAAAATAACAAATGTTTTCCTACACACCAGGATAAGGGCTGCTTTCTTTAACACTTTGTAGCCTTTTTACAATAACTGCTCAATTCTGCTTCTGTACTGCCCACTTGCCTGCTTGCTCATTATAAAAAGCCCTAAGTCCTCGGACTTGGGGCGGCACATTTGGAGTTCTGTGCTAACTCTGTGTGGTCCCGGCCGGTAATAAAGACTCCCTTAATTCGGCTTCAGTGGTCATGGTTGGTCTGTGTCTCTCGGCATAACAATAGTTAGTATATTTTCCCCTGTATCAGCAACGTGATATAATATTAATGCTGTCTTCAATGTCAGAGTTAGAGAAGATATGTCACTATCCTTCCCTTAATGTCTAGGAGAAACTATATTTTATGCATACCATTTTTCTATGTTAGGTATAGATTTCTTCCATTATTCAGGAAGAGCCAAAGATACTCTGTGTTCTTCACCATCGACTCAGAATATAAATCAACCTATGGAACACCTCACTTCAAATCCTGGTAGTTTTTTAAAAAAATACTTTCAGAAAGTTCGATTAACAATAGTGTAAGGAATATTTTAAAACCCTTGTTAATTTTAAAACATGTCTGTCTCATTTTTATTTTCACTTTGTGTCTTAGATTGTCAAGATTTTCCTCAAAATTAAAGTAATAATATATGAGACGATGTCAATTCCTTCACTCTTCCAAAATATTCTAAGAATTTCTTATAGGCTTGTGGATATCATTTTCTTGATCTTAATAGAAGAAACTGAGGGAGAAAAAATTCCAATCAAATATTTGCCCTAGAAAACTAGAGAAGCTTGAAAAAATGCTCTTTTGAGAGAGGCAAACCAAGAAACAGACTCTTAACTACAGAGAACAAACTGATGGCTGTGGGGAGGGGGTTGGGAGGGGGATGAGTGAAATAAGTGATAGGATTAAGGAGTGCACCTGTTGTGATGAGCACCAGGTGTGACATGGAAATGCTGACTCACTATACTGTACACCTGAAACTAATAATTTTTTTTTCCACCTGAAACTAATAATTACACTCTGTTAACTAACTGGAACTTAAATGAAAACTTAAAAAAGAAAAAACATTTAAAATTAAAAGAAAATCTTTTAAAATGCTCTTTCAAATAGTAAGTCATTGGGGCGCCTGAGTGGCTCAGTGGGTTAAGCGTCCGACTTCGGCTCAGGTCATGATCTCACAGTTTGTGGGTGTGAGCCCCAGGTCAGGCTCTGTGCTGACAGCTCAGAGCCTGGAGCCTGCTTTGGATTCGGCGCCTCCCTCTCTCTGCTCCTCCCCCACTGATACTGTGTGTCTCTCTCTGTCTCTCAAAAATGAATAAATGTTTAAAAGAACAAATTGTAAGTCATTTATATATGATAAATAATTACCACTTATTTTTAAATAAACTAGAGCTATTTTCCTGTGTGATTTATATTAGAAATCATTAAGCCAAGTTAAATGATATATTTCAGTGGTTCTCAAAAAANGTTTGTGGGTTCGAGCCCCGTGTCGGGCTCTGTGCTGACTGCCAGCTCAGAGCCTGGAGCCTGTTTCAGAGTCTGTGACTCCCTCTCTCTCTGACCCTCCCCTGCTCACGCTGTCTCTCTCTCTCTCCTAGAAATAAATAAAACATAAGAAAAAATTTTAAAAAAAGATATGGAAACAATCTAAATGTCCATTTACAGAAGAATGGATGACGAAAATGAGATATGTATATAAATAATGGAATATTATTCATCCATCAGACATAAGACATCAAATCAGATGACACTGTGATTTTGGACTTCCCAACCTCCAGAACTGCAAGAAATTACATTTTGTTGTTCAAGCTGGTCAGTCTGTGGAATTCTTGTTCTCGCAGTCTGAATAGACTACAACAATGGGGATACAAGCCCAGATACCCAGACTCTTGGGGTCTTGAGAGGAGAACACTCAGCTCCTCAACAGATACATTTAAAGATTAAGGAAAAGAAAATAGAGAGGTATTTATAGATGAAAACAGACTTGCAAGACACATCAACCAATTGAGTCTTTTATAAACTAACAAATTTTTAAAGATTATGAATCAGAGAAATTTGAACAATGGATATTTGATGACAATAAAGAATTATTGTTAATATTTAGATGTGATCATTGTATTCAGTTATGGTTCAACAATCTATGAGTCATAGAGCCAGTAGGAGGGATACACAGGCAAGAAATGATTTAAATGCAATAAGGCAAGATTAGGGAGAAGTGAAAAGTATCCTCAGAAGGCAGAAAGGGTACATTATCTGGGGGGTATGAGAGAGGTGAGTCTCCCTCCATAAATAGGAAGCTTGCCAGGGGGGTCAGGGAGGGAGGAAAGGTGCTTGGAAGCAAGGAATAAATCTGAAGACAGACAAGTAGGTGTGAAAGAACAGGATGTGCTCTAAGTAGTGTAAATATTTGAGTCTGATTGCAGCACAGAACAAGTGGGGAGACAGTCTGGAGAGACAGGCTTGTATGAGATCGTACAGGGTCTTCCTTGCTTCCATACTAACACTGATGGAATAGCTAGTTGGTTTTTTTTTTTTTTAATGTTTTGTTTATTTCTAGGAGAGAGAGAGAGACAGCGTGAGCAGGGGAGGGTCAGAGAGAGAGGGAGTCACAGACTCTGAAACAGGCTCCAGGCTCTGGGCTGGCAGTCAGCACAGAGCCCGACGCGGGGCTCGAACCCACGAACCGCGAGATCATGACCTAAGTGAAAGTCGGACGCTTAACCGACTAAGCCACCCAGGCGCCCCTAGCTAGTTGGTTTTTAATTCTTTTCGGAGGTGGGGAAATGTCACTGAAGGATTACAAATACATTTCTCATTCTAGAGACAAAGGGTTCATTATAGCTTGGGAGAAAATTTACTTTGTTTCAAAAATAAAACCCAAATGGGTTGTTTATCATAAAATATTAAGAAAGCTCTGAACTTGGGCAAAGTTGTATGAAAGAATAGTGTTACCAAACATAAAGCTTCTTAGTCAGAGTTTGCAGGGAAATGTCAGGAACTACTATATTAAGAAAGACTGCTGCAAAGGACTTAGCTCTTTTACCACCAGAGAGAGACCACACAAATGGAGGTTTTTATGGACTTTGGAAACAATGCATCTTTGAGAAAATGTCACAAGCACGCCATTGAATCATTTACAGCTGATTGCAATATTTAACCATAAATAATTTTCACAACAATCATTGTTTTAATAATTTAGGTAACTACCTAAGTGCTGTTTTGAAATTTTTTTTACATTTATTTATGTTTGAGAAACAGAGACAGAGCACAAGTGGGGAAGGGGCAGAGAGAGAGAGGGAGACACAGAAACCGAAGCAGGCTCCAGGCTCTGAGCTGTCAACACAGAGCCTGATGCAGGGCTCGAACTCAGACGCTTAACCCACTGAGCCACCCAGTGCCCAGTAAGCGCTGTTTTGAAACATCTGAAATAATGAGTAAACAAAGGGACTCTATGGGTATAGTATAACAAGACTGTTGCTTTATCTTTTTCTTGGTAATCAGAAGCATGAGAACAGTAACTTTGGGGAAAAAATATAGTCTTTAGACATTTTCTTAACTTTTAAATATAGCTGCTAAGGTTTTATTTATTTATTTATTTATTTATTTATTTATTTTGAGGGAGAGAGACACACAGAGAGAGAGAGAGAGAGAGAGAGCGCTCATGCATGGGAGCAGGAGAGGGGCAAAGAGAGAGAGAATCCCAAGCAGGCTCTGCTTAGAAACCCAGAGTCAGAGGCTTAACCAACTGAGCCACCCAGGCACCCCAATACCTTAATAATAAGAAATTGACTCCCTTTCCTTCCTTTCCTCTCTCTCTCCTTCCTCCCTTTGTTCTTTCCCTCTTTCTCAAGCAGAGTGTATGTGTCTGTATATCATTACTATGAAGTCACCATTAACCTGCATTTAGATGTTTCAAAGAAGTTTTGCTCTAATGATGCAAATTAAACACCCCTTCAGCACAACTATTTCCTTTCAGGGTTAGCATTTTTACCCTAGAATTTCTTCACAATTCTGGCAGCCCTATGCCTGTAAAGTACCATTTGTTCTTGAAAACTGTGTGTATCCTTTTCATCAAATTCTTGCTCACTGGAAGTTCCTGATACCTGTTCTGGCAGAGCAACTGGCCTGTTTTTTGGTAAAATGCAAACTGGATTGTTCTCGCACACGTAGTATTATTTACAAAACAAGCCAGACTTGGAAGACCACTTGATTGCCAGTTGTGCTTTGTCTGAGCTGTGAAATCTCTGGGTTGGAATAAAAGATCTCCCCTCATCTCTCTCTCCCAAATTTCTCTCTTAAGAATGGGTATTTCATTGACAATTATTCTGGGACAACAAAGAAGAGTAAACCATAGAAAGGGGAAGAAAGAATTTTCTTCTAATGAAGCAGAGAAGAAAAAGCTCTCTGGACATTCTCCTCAGTAGAGGCTGGTTTCCTTTCACTATAGAATGAAGCAGGGACTCACCGTCTGGTTTGGGACCTCAGAGTGGCCAGTTCTACAGCATTTTTAAGCTACTCTCTGATCGTATGTCGCTACAAAAATATCAGCAGCTTTGCACACATTAGAACCTGGTCAGACTATCCTCTGAGGGGTTTGTACCCTTGGAGCAAAGCTGTGCCACTTTATTTTTAAATAAACTAGAGCTATTTTCCTGTGTGATTTATATTAGAAATCATTAAGCCAAGTTAATGATATATTTCAGTGGTTCTCAAAAAAATCCTTCATCCTGGGACCATGATGCATGGCATTCAAAAAACACCCCAACTGACCTGATCCTACCTTCCAAACAGGACATTGTGAAGATTATAAACAATTCCCAAGAACGCTACCCTCGTGCTCAAAAAAGCATACAGGAATGTGAGTGAATAAAAGTGATGCCAGATTTTTTTTACCTTAACTTTCTCCTTTTTAAGTTTCAGAACCTTAGAATTTAACTGTTATTAATAACAATGTGTTGTGACTCACCTCATATCAGCTCCTGACTCCCCAGTAATCAAGTGTAGCCGCTACTGTTATTCTCCATCATTCATGGCTTCACTCAGCTGAGCACCTTTCTCTGGCCACACATTTATGAGATATCTGCCAGGCCCCAGGCTCTGCGATGGGCACTGGCTTTTTATAGAGACAAGTGAGGAGCCTCTCCCTGATCAATTCACTGAATGCGTGTGAACTTTGAATGGCTGTTTTATGTTAGACTTCTATAAATGACAAATTAAAAAATGTGCTTTACCTTAACTCAAGGTTCACTGCGATTTTTAAAATTACTGAACATCTTGCTTATTTCACTTAGTATGCATTTACTGAACACTGTGTGTATGATAAAGAGCATGAATAGAAAAATCTTAGGTTTTAAGACGACAATAAGAAAACAAGCCATAAGTTTTTGGTAAAGATGGCAATTTGCATTTATGGTATGCTCCTCCCCTCTCCAAGACCTACTGAGATTAGGGGAAGAGGATATTCTGTGTATAACTGTAATATTCTTACTTAGCTTCCTAACAAAGAAAAAGTAAAAATGAACCTTGCAGCTCCTCAATAAAATGAACTGGGTTGAGACAAACACAGAACCATCAAGTGAAAAAGATAAGAGTTTTGTTCAGTTTCTAGCTATTTGAATACCAGAGAGCCCAAAAATCGTCTAGCCTCAAACCATCGTAAAATATTTGTAAGGTTGCAGGGAGAGGGCTGCCTGGGTGGCTCAGTCAGTTAAGCATCTAACTTCAGCTCAGGTCATGATCTCATGGTTTGTGAGTTCAAGCCCCCTGTCGGGCTCTGTGCTAGCAGCTCAGAGCCGGGAGCCTGCTTTGGATTCTGTGTCTCCCTCTCTCTCTGCCCCTTCACTGCTTGCACTCTGTCTCTGTGCAAAAATAAATAAACATTTAAAAATTTTTTAAAAAATTGTAATGGGAAAATATTGTTAAATATGCTTTTATATTAATGAGAGTTGCCTTGAGAAATTAAGATAAATCTCGTGTGGCTAGTAACAAAGTGGGACCTTCAGCCTGGGAAATAAGTTTGCAGCCCAATGGCCAGAGTACTGTAGTGGTTCTCAAGGTGTGGTCCCTGGGGGAACCTGGGTGGCCCAGTTGGTTGAGCATCCGACTTTGGCTCAGGTTATGATCTCACAGTTCGTGGGTTCGAGCCCTGCATCGGGTTCTGTGCACGCAGCTCAAAACCTGGAGCATGTTTCAGATTTTGTGTCTCCCTCTCTCTCTGTCCCTCCCCTGCTCATGCTCTGTCTCGGTCTCAAAAATAAATCAAAACTATTAAAAAAAAAAAAAAAAGTGTGGTCCCTGGACCAGCAGCAGCAGCATCACCTAGGATCATGTGAGAAATGTGAATTCCTAAGCCCCTTCCTAAACCTATTGAATCAGTAACTCTGGGAACTGAGGCCAGCATCAGTGCTTAAAGGGAACCACAGTGATTCTGAAATTAAAGCACACATGAGAATCCTTTAAAGGGCTTGTTAATTTCCTCAGCAGTCTGAGAATCAGAAGCATTGTTAGAATCTAGGCAGAATCTAAGGCCCATCCCAAGCCTACTGGATTGGAACCTGCAGTTTATACAGGTGACTCGTGCACATTAAAACTTGAGAACCACCGATAGACAGCAGTGTTTTGCAAGCTTCTCTAAGCCACAGAAACTTTTCTCTGTAACACGGTGTACACACCCTGCAGTAGGGCCAGGCCCAAGACAGGCGAGTGATGTGCCCAGAGTGGAAAATTTTAAGAGATACTCACTGTCACAGTCTATTGCACCTGAATGAATGTGTGACTTGAACTATGGGATACATATATTTTTGTTTGTATTTTTAATATCTCCACAATAAATCTGAATGAATACTACAATTTAAAAAGAAAAAAACTTTCCGCTTAGTGTTCAAAAGTAAGAAGGGGAATACATGAAACAAACACTAAGACGATTATGTTAATAGAAGCCTCAAATCAGTGTAGAGGGTAAGGGGATATTATCCTTTAGGATTTTATTCAGGAAATTTTATTCATTTATAGGAAAACTGGAATCACTGAGTGCAGTGAATGATTAGTAGCCATTAAGTTGTAGCACGAAACCAGTTTACTGAAAGTCAGGGAGCCTGGCTTCCAAAGCAATACAATAACCATGGCGTCATTATTCTTTCTTGGCACTGAGTTGATACAAGGAACGTCTCGTGTTTTTGTGCCTATTGTGGCGAAAGAGTCTTGCGCAGAAAATAAACTGTATATTCGGTCTTCCATGTAGCAGAAATAGTGTATCCTGAATGGATCAACTGACCTGTTTTTGTTTTCCTTTTTTGTATAGTTTTGTCCTTGTTGGTTTTGTTTTAAATAAAATAATGTGAGGATGATTCTGTTGAAGATGAAAGACCTAAGATATGACACACTTAAAGGACTTACATTAATAAACCCCTCAACCAGGGCCAAGTCGTCTGTAAGGGTCTTAATGTCTGCCCCGTGTGCTGAACCCAAAGGTTTCCATGTGGACCTCAGGAGGGTAGCCCAGCTGAGTAACCCAGAAGTAGGAATAAGAAGATAAAACCATGTCTTCAGCAGGCAGTGCAGCATTCTTTCCAGAAATTACACTTCCTCCTTCCCCCCACAATACTGCAAGCAGATAATGGAATTATTCTTTTAGCAATAACCCTCATTTTGTCAGTGATAGGTAGAAGTGGCCATAAGGGAATTATAGAATGTGTGAGTTAGAGAGACCAGATAAGATCTTACCTAATGACTTCATTTCTGGCTAAGGAAGCTGACATCCAGAGAAGTCACGTCGCTCCTCAGTGACAGCAAAGCAGTGAGGAGAAAGCCTCCCCTTAGTCTCCAAGATGATTATTCAGTTCCAGTTGTGGGAACATGACTTATTGGCTTTTCTTAAACTCAAGCTAGAATCTGCTTAATTTCTATTGCCATAGAACAAACCACCATAACTCCTGCTTACGAAATGCTCACAGCGCGGTGGGTCAGAGGTCCTTGCAGAGTATGGAGGAGGGGTCCTCAGCTCAGGCTCTCACAAGGCTGAAATAAAGGTCTCTTGCCCTGCTGCACTCTCATCCGGAGCTCAGAGTTTCTGCCCAGCTCAAGTGGTTGAAGCAGAATTCAGTTTCTTGAGGTTGTCGCCCTGTATTCTGCATTTCCTTGCCGATCATCAGCTAAGAGATGCTCTCAGCTCCTGAGAGCTGCCTGTACTCCGTGCCATGTGGTCCCCTAATGTTCAAAGCCAACAATGAAGATTCTTTTCTCATGTTCAACCCCTCTCACGTTTCAAATTTCCCAGACTTTGAACCCCTCTCTAGGAAGAGCCCCATTCCTTTTAAGGGCTCACCTGATAAAGTCAGGTCACCCAGAATAATCTCCCTTTTTACAAGCCAGCTGTGCCAAGTAGAAGGCCCTCATCATGAGAGTGATAACCCACCATATTTATAGGTCCCTCCCATCCTGAAGGGTTGGAGATCATCTTAGAATTCTGCCTACCACAGGGGCGCCTGGGTGACCCCCCCACTCTTGGAGGGACACTCTTGGTTTCAGCTCAGGTCATGATACCAATTCGTGAGTTCAACCCCCTGTCAGGCTCTGCACTGACAAACCTGCTTGGGATTCTCTCTCTCTCCCTCACTCCCTGGTCCTACCCCAATCATGCTGTCTCTGTCTCTCTCAAAATAAATAAACAAACTTAAAAAAAAAATTTGGCCTGCCACAAACCCTCGCATTTCAGCAGCCTGCCATAGCACTGGCCCAGCTGTGAGCTTCACTGAGCTGAACGGAAGCTGCATCAGGATTCAGCACGTTTCTGAGGGCAGTGCGATTGAGATTGTGGCCAGGGAGATTAACGAGCTACAGAAGTTCCTGCTCGGTCACCAAATCGAAAAAAAAAAAAATTCTAGAGGCTTACAGTCTTATGTAAAGAGTGGTATCCAATCTAAATAACACTAGATTTTCAGGGAAACAGAAACACTTTAAATATCTGTTTTGAGATTATATATATCAACTATGCAATTCCTATAAAAGCTGTGTTCTGATTCTTCATCATGAAAATGAAAGTAATGACAAATGATGGCTTTGCATATTGTAAAGACAACGCTCCATTTATGATGATCCTGAGCCTCTTTTTTGAGCTCAGTAAAAGATGCACTCATTATAAAGACCAAAAAACATTGCATGCTGCAGGCAGATGTCCCACCTGACCATTTCCATGGCTACAGCTATTTCGGATCTTCTCTTTCTCTCTCCTGGACCCTGCCTTAGCCCCTCAGCAGTGCCCTGAGGTCCATTTGATATGTCTTATATTTTTTTCTTGATAACCAGACATGATGAACTGGTTAAAAGAAACTGCTGAAAATAAACCGTTAGCAATGTGCTGGTGAGCTGTGGGGGAAGCGAACCGTTCTATGGTCTATGATTAGGTCCCAGTCCTTCAATGAGCCTGTGCTTCTGGACTCTGAACTTCACGACTTTCTCCATTTTTTTTCTCCCCCCTAGATGGTACAGGATGGTCAAAGTGGGCTCCGGTTGCCTATTTCCCTTTCCTCAGGTCAATTAGGCTTTGGTAACATCCCTGTAAATAAGGCTGTGGTTAACTACTTTCACCTGAGGGCAGGCTTTGTTAACGAGAACAGTGAGTTGGTATATTTCAAAATAGCACCTTTTCCCTTCCTCCCATTACAAGCACTAGGAGATTTTCCTCTGCTATTTACTGCGGGAACCTGGTCAAGCTCCAGGAGATAAATCACACAATATTGCAGGGGCCCCCTATGAGTAGGTTCCCCTCAAGTTTTTACCTCTCAGACTTGTCTACACGGAACCTCCAGCAATTCCTCGGTTACATTTCAGGTTTTCCTTCCCCAGCACTGGTTCCTGCTATGGTTTCCACTCAGGACGCTGCTTAGGTAAGATGTGACTCCCTGTATTCACGTCTCCAATCCTGGAGACAAAGCCAATGTCAAGAACAATGGGAATTCTTGAGACGTCTTTGGTGCAAAAAGGTGATTTTATTAAAACACAGGGACAGGATTCATGGTCAGAAAGAGCTACACTGGGGTTGTGAGGAGTGACTGATTATATACTTTTAAGTTAGTGGGGGCTAGGGACAGTGTAAGTCTCTAAGGAATTTGAAAGCAAGGCTTTCAGGACCTTGAGGGGCTAGCTGCTGTTAAGATAAGGTTACTTCTAGTCTTTAATGAAAACAAAAACATTAAGGAAGTAAGGCAGATATGAGTTGCTTGAGGACAGTTATACTCTGTTTCAGGTGTCTATCGGTGGGATGCAAGCTGTAAGGAGCTTTAATTTAAGCTACATTTCTCCTGCCTTTGTTTTCCTCATCAAGGAACAAAGTTGCTTTTCCTAAATACTTTAGGTATGATATATTATACATACACACATATTTCCTTATGGCATTAACATTTTATTTTTTTAATGGTTTTTTTTTAATTTATTTCTGAGAGAGAGAGAGTGAGCAGGGGAGGGTCAAAGAGAGAGGGACACACAGAATCTGAAACAGGTTTCAAGCTCTGAGCTGGCTGTCAGCACAAAGCCCAACACGGGGCTCGAACCCAAGTACCCTTGAACCCACGAACCATGAGATCATGACCTGAGCTGAAGTAGGACGCGCTTAACCGACTGAGCCACCCAGGCGCCCCGGCATTAACATTTTAAAAGAGAAGTAACTGCCACTTGTGTTTTATGGAAAAAAAAAGTCATGATATACAACTACATTTTCAGCTGGGTATTCTCGTGCTAGCTGTGGTCTTTCCTATACCCTCTTTCCTTGTCCATCTCCCAAAATCTATTCTAATTAGGGAGCTGGTATCAGTAACAGAAGGCCATAGTTTGAATTTAAATCATTGTGTCATAGTCTCCCAGGGCAACTTCACTTTAAACCTTAAAGCCGAAAGCACAATGAATGGATTGTCCTGTGTTGTACACACTTATAGTATCAAACGACAGGTGGGGATAGGTTGTAGAAAGCATGACAATCCAGATATACCTGAGACCAAAGAACACATGCAATGTAAGAGATCAGCCCTTCATAAACTTGGCCTTTTGTACTCAAACTTATTTTTAAAACAGAAAAAAGTCATACTTTACTCTGGTTAAAGTTTTCAGTAGCTGAGGTTTCCAAATACATTGTTTTATTTACAGGTTGATATTTCCTCTTTAGTTCCAAAATGTATGACTTTCCCAATATCTGAATCTTCCAACAAATATCAGAAAAAATGCCTAATATAATTAAACTATATATGAAAGAAAATGATTCTATTAAACTTAAATGCTTTCTTTAGGGCTCGTTCATGTTATCACCTGTTTACATATTTCCATCCAGAGGAACATGTTACTGAAACAGAAGAAAGATGTTATAATGGTGTTCATTTTGTAGCACACAAACACCTAACGACTTCAACAAAATGCAAGATACAGACTTAAGATAACAGTCTGTATTTGGATTATGCTATAATACACTTCTCTTAAATTATTCTGTGTAGGTGGGGTTCTATAAAAAGAATGTTTTTCTTTTAGTACAATGTGAATTGCACAATGTACAATGTAACATTATTTTGAATTTTTAAAGGGGTTTTCTTTTTAAAGAAGCAGCAATTCAAATACTAAATATTTCTTTTCTCACACGTGCTATTAAGTCTTCCTTAGTTTACAAGTTATAATCTCAAAGTCTGAGGCTGTTTCCTTTTTTAAAAACTAGAAGCCATGCCCCTTAGAAAAATAAACAATCAAGATGAATTTGGTTCACTTGAGTGGTTTAATCTAAATAGTACTAAATATTTGGTTCAGTCCTGATACCAAAACCATGTTAGACAAATCAGTCAATAAATACTTAGTCATATAAAATGCAAGATTATCTGTTAATTTCCATGCAGCATATAGATGCTAGTTCTCTGTTCCTTACAGAGCTAATACTTGAGTTGGACAAAATAAAGCTATCAAAGACCAAAGGGCGCAGTCCATGCCTAATGTCAAATAAGTGGAACTGGCACCCCAGAAGCTCACAGGAGAAAGATTTCATAGGAAGGGTTTACTGAGCAAACGTTTTCTCTTCCGTGTGGTATTTAAGTGTCTATTTTATTTGTAACATGCATGGGTATGTTGATATATTCCAACAGCATTTGTAGAGGTGACCCTTGTCATTTTCACATTTCTTTCACGTGGTTGTCCTTCAGATGTAGGGATAGCAAATCTATTACACCAAGTTTTCCTCTTCCCCTACCGCAGACATAGAAATCCCTCTTCAAATACCCCTGGCAGCCCCACTCGCTATCAACTCATCAGCACTGGCAAGACAGGGGAGACTCACTAGGCAGCAAGTTCCCTGGTGGCCCCAAAACTCAGCAGGCAGCGTGGCATGCAGCAGGTCTTTAATAAAAATGAGCTTAGTGAATTAATTAATTTATAATTCCATTCTTGCCTAGGTATGAGCCACTTCTTTGCTCATAGAATATAGCATGTCACTGCTCTCCAGGAGCAAGAAGTGACATTATTGGGACAGGTTCATAGGTTGGTGGCATTAAGAGCAAAGTACTAGAAGTCAAGGAGACCGTGGAATACAGAAACCCAAAAAGGCATGAAGCAGGAGCCTGCAGAGTGGAAAAGGAAGGTCTGAAATATGAAGAGTAAATTAATGACATCAAGATCAAGTTTAGCAGACCTAAAATCTGACAGAAGTTACTGCCCTAATAGGTGCCTTTTGTTAAAGTATAAAGTATACCTTATATGCAAGTATGTATAGAAAAGTTATACAATTTAAAAAGAAATAATATAATAAACACTCATATGCCTACTAGCCAGGACAAGAAACAGAATATTCCCCTCCCCAGAAATCACTCTGTGCCCTCCCTGATTGAATCCCCCTTACCCTTCTCAGTGGTAACCATTATCCTGAAATCACAGTTTTTCTCTTTTTCTTCCAGTCATTACAACCTACATGTCCCTATGTTTGAACATTTGTAATGGAATAAAAATGTGCCTCTTCTTTGATAACTTGCTTTTTTTGTTCAAGTTTATGTTGATGTATGCACTCGAGTTGATTCATTTTCCCTGCAGCATAGCGTTTCACTAGATAACTATTCCATACATATTTATCCATCTCACTATTTATAGACAGGAGTTTTTTCAGGGTTTTTTTTCCCCCTATACAAACAATATTGCTGTAAACACTCAGGTGCATGTGCCAAAGTTTCCGAAGAGTGTATACTTAGTGGCAGAATGGCTGGGTCATATGATCCTCTTGTTCAATTTCACTAGGAAATGCACATTGTTTTTCAAAAGCAGTCATACCAATTTGCATTTGGGCCTGCAGCAGATGAGGATTCCCCCAGCTCTACAACTTCGGCTCCATCTGGTATTGTCAGTCTTTCTAACTTGTGCCAATTTGCAGAGTAAATAAATCACTCCTACAAGTTAACAAGAACCCCCGTGCCCTGCAGTCGTCTCCAAAAGCTACAGATGCACAAATTCTATGGTCTAGAATTTCTGTTCTTAGGCATTTACCTTAGAAAAACGCATGCATCTCCATCAGCCAAAGGATGAATACAGAACTATGGACTATTTAGTCAACAGAGTACTATGCAATAGTTAAAATGGGCTTAATCTTAAAAACACAATGTTGAGAAAATGGTGGAAATTTTTTAAATATTGAGAAAGTACATACCCTTTTATTAAAATTTAAAATATGTAAAGCAATACTATATATTGTACATAAATACCTGTTAATGCCATAGACATTAGAACAGCATCACTCGCGATGATAAATATGAAATCAGGACAGTGTTTACCTCTGGAGATAGGCCTCCACAACATGTATTGTGTTCATTTTTAAGCAAGCAATGGGTCACTAGCCTCTTAATCTCTTTTTGTATGTCCAAGGTATTTCTAATTCATTTAATTAAAGGTTAAGACTCTATGAGGAAAAGGGGAGCCTTGGGTGGCCCAGTCAGTTAAGCGTCCAACTCTTCGTTTCAGCTCAAGTCATGATCTTGTTATACCCAGATTGCAGTATCCTCACCGACCAGAGACCACCGGGGAGACCGAGTCACGCATGCAAAGGCAAAGGGCTTTATTACGGGCTCGAGCTCGGGCTCACAGACTTTACCAGCGCAGTGGATCCATGCTGTGAGCCCCGAACAAAGGCAGAGTAGGGTTTTTATGGGGTTTGTGATGGGGGAGTTACAGAAATTGTGGCATGGAAAGTGTGATCCAATCATAATTAGACAACATTATTGACAGCGGGTTTAACCATACACATTGTCTAGAGTATTTGTTACTTTTGGCGAGACCCAATTACAACATTCAGGGTACCCTTAAATTCAACCAACCATAGAGCGAGACTAGAGTCTTGTTCGGCAACTAATGGGTTAACTTTAACATTAGGCAGCTGAGATTTATCTATAGTTGCTGGCCTTTTTGATTGGGTGTTGCCAAGGTAGTGTGGTGGAGTGAAGTGGTGGGCAGTTTCTTTGGCCTTGGGCAATGTGTAGCTGCCTGATAGTTTCAAGGAAGCTGAAACTTAGGCCTGTTAGTTTAGAGGGGAAACTTAAGGCCTGTCATGGATTTTGTATGGTTTAGACTTGTGTCCTTACAATCTCGTGGTCTGTGGAATCGGGCCCCGTGTCAGTCAGAGCCTGCTTGGGATTCTCTGTCTCCCTCTCTCCCTGCCCCTCCCCAGCTTGCACTGTCTCTGTCTCTCTCGAAATAAATAAATATACTTAAAAAAAATTTTTTTTAAGAATCTATGGGGGTGAAAAAGGAAGGCAGAATACTTACAATAGTGGGCTGTGAGCAGGGCAGGCCTTCCGAAGAAAAGATTCTTCTTTAAAAACCTAGATAAGGTCCCTACAGTGTCCACATCGCACCCAGTAGGACCCCCTTAACCTAGAACCCTGCTCCTCCTTCCTGACGTTTGCATCAAGTACCACCTGCCCCCTACAGCTCCTCAGCCACCGCTGCCCACAGCCTTTCTGCCCCCCCCCGCCCCATGCCAGAAGAGGCCCCACACAACTGCCCGGCAATTCCCACTTTCCTCTGGCACCTCTCAGTTTCACAGAATGTGGTGTTAGGCCCAAATCGCGAGTCCCCAGAGACCTTCAAGGAGCCGGCACCAATGCAAGAACAAAAGGGTCTTTATTATAAGCTCAAGCGGCAGCAAAGTGAAGCCCCGAACAGTGGCAAGCATGGTTTCTATGGGGGAAGAGCGGGGGTGTTACCGTGCACACGTTGTACGTTTTGCGTCATTACATAAGCACCAATCATAATTGTACAGCACCCATAGTAACAGCATAGTAACAGTTTTGACCATTCAGTATCTGTGAGGCATCCGTTACATTTGGCAGGACCCAATCATGACCTTTGAGAGTCTTTTAAAATGACCAATTATGAGGTGGGCTCAGAGAATCTACAAGGGGCTCCTGCAAGCGGTGATTGACTGGCAAGTTTGTACAAAGTAACTACCTGCAGTTCCCAGCCCTGACTCCTCTCCAAGACCACAGGAATGTTACACATTTCTTTTGATTGGCAGATCGGAGGGCGTCCGAGGGTGGCTTCAGCTGAGACTTTTCCTGGAACTGGGACTACGTGCAGCCTGAGGTTGTTTCTAATGGAGGATTTAACTTCAGGCTCCTCAGTGGCAGGAGCCATTTTTTACAGACATTTCTGAAATGATCGCTGACACAGCATTAATAAAACATTCCTCCCAGCACGGGCATTTACTGGATGTTCTCATTACTGAAGCTCAGGTGGTATCTGCAGAGTGACTGGTTTTCTTGAATAGTCTTTGTTTCTGTACACAGCTGGCTTTCCCACTTGGTATTCTGCTTAAATACCTACAATTCTGTGTTTAATAGTTAAGTGCAAAAACGCTCCACCTTTTATTGCCACCACTGGAATTATTTTCCCGTCCTCTCTCTGCACAAAGCCCAAAGCTGAACTAGCATTCGGTGAAATGATAACAATAGATCATCTTTAAGAAGTTTTCTGCTGCAAAACAGTCCTTTACTGCTGCCAAAGGATGTTTTTGTTTTGAAAATCATCTGAAATCCCTGAAAATTGGATGTTTCAAAGGGAAATTTTTGGTCCTAGTTACTCAAACTAAGGGTGGTGTCATGTCACACCCAGTGCACACAGAGACAGAAAAGGTGACCCAAAACCACACACACACACACACACACACACACACACACACACACACAGAACTTAAAATACTAAAAAAAAAATGTTAACAGAGGAAAAGAAATTGAAACTGAAGTTCAACAACTGACAAGAACCTCATCAAAGGATTGGGACCCTCGAGTGTTAAGGTAACCAATGAGTCAGGTTTTGGTACATCGTCATCCCTTCCCTCCTAACCTCACACCCGGCTCCCTTTTCTGTTCTTCTATTCCCAGTCCTCCTCCTGCCCCCCATCTCACTCTATCCCCGTGTCCTGATCTGTTCTGCCCCCTACTGAAATGAATCGCCAAGGTTGTGCCCCTCAGCCTCGTTCTTCCTGGGCATTTAACACCCAGAATCTGTCCTTCCCTCCTTGCCACCGGCAAACCCACCTGTTGTGCATCCCATCAGTAAGGGCTCGTTCGGTTTCTCGATGGAAACTTGTCTTCTCGAAAGGTTTGAATGAGAGATGATGGCTCTCTACGGTGCATCCACGGACATTGACATGAGCTCTCATCCAAACAATTGAATCTTTGAGGGTGAAATTTTACATTCCATAAGAGGCACCTTGGGGAGACCTTTGGGGGGGGCCAAAGGTGCTTTGTCAGTTTCCCTACATCACAAACCCTGGCTAACTGATAACTCCATCTGCCCCTGAGCTATGTAGTGAGTTGACCTTACAGAAGTAGACAGAAGCCTACTTTGTCTTCGATTTTTGTAGTTGTCACCCCAAGAAAACCTGGATTATGCCATGCCGCAGGACCAGATAGGACGCACAGATAGAGTTGGTCTCAATGTTCTACCTTGAACTCAGGCCCCAGACTCTGAGCCCTTATCTGAGGCCACACCGCACCTGCAGCCAACCAGGTCTGGACTTCTTTAATGTTTGTTTCTGAAGGAGAGACAAACAGAGTATGAGCAGGGGAGGGGAACAGAGGGAGACACAGAATCTGAAGCAGGATCCAGGCTCTGAGCTGTCAGCACAGAACCTGTTGCAGGGCTTGAACCTATGAACCATGGGATCATGACCTGAGCCGAAGTTGGATGCTTAAGTGCCTGAGCCACCCAGGCACCCCTGAACTTTTTGCTTGGCCTCCTCTTTGAGACCTGAAAACTTGGGGGGGGTGGTATTCTGTTTTCCATCCCAAGGCCGGTTCAACCTCCCCTCTTTATATCATATCGAGGTGCTCCGGGTATTTATCCTTTCTGATTCAGGTCTGAACCTGAGACTTCATTCGTGTCAGCCTGGCTAGCTGGTGCCTCCCACTGGCCCTCCCAAGCCCCCCACCCCAAGCTCTGAAAATAGATCTTAGCCCCAATCTCAGTTCTTCTCTCTCTGGTTTAATGTCAGGAGGAGCAAGGCCAGCCTTTGACATGAGTGCAGAAAATGGTTACTTGCACAGTGATTATGTGTGTGGTATCATCAGAGGGACCATTTGATTTAAAAAAAAAAATGATAAGGAACCCACACCCTGGAGTTGGACCACTTGGGTTAGATTTTCACATCTCTTACCTATGAACTGTTTGGCACTGGGAAACTTTCCTAACCTCTCCGAGCCTTCCTTTGTGGGAATAACCATAGCACTTATCTCCTGAGTTGGTCGTTAAAATTAAATGTGACATGCAAGGACTGTGCTTAGCATAGTCACCGCATGCAGTGAGTGGTCAGCGCATTAGCTAATGCTCTCATTATCCCTACAACCAAGTGTTACAGGACCCCTGCTTCCACTATTAGAGATTCAGTCCTTTATCAGCCTGTGATAAATTTCACAGTAGGTTTTTGGTGACAGCCAGAGCCCTTTATTCTTGAGAGGAGGGCAGTGAATACAAGGAAACCTGAGGGTGGCAATTAGTGGGGAAAGTTGAAGAAAAAGGTATAGATGGAGAAGGAAGCACAAAAGATGAACTTTGTAAATTCACAGCTGTGCCTTGGCTGACCCTCTGACCAGTCGGGATGTGTTTCTGTTATTAGGTGTCAAAGGGGAGCTTGTAGATTGCATAGGTTACTATCATGGTACTTCCGTATTGAATAATTCAACAAGTGCCCTTCACGGGGAGATGTGCTAGGGGTGCTCTTAAGCAAAGTGTGAAGAGTGCCCTCTGCAGTTGTGTGACTCGATGGCCCTGAGTAGACAATGTTTGCCACATTCTTCAACAACCCACTCTCCTGCCTACTGTCCAAAACCCTGCTCCAAGGGACGAATGAGTGATCTAAGCCAATGGTTCTCACCAGGGGGTGATCTGAGACCCAGGGGACGTATAGTTGTCACAACTTGGCAGGAGAGGGGGTTGCTACTGGCATCTCATGGGTAGAGGCCAGGGATGTCCCTAAACATGTGACCATGCACAGGACAACCCCACGTGACAAGGAAGCAGCTGGGCCCAAATTCAGTAGGGCCAGGCTTGAGAAATCCTAATCTAAGTTAATCGTAGCAACTGTTTCTCCTCATCAGTGGTTAGTTCAAGG
Organism: Hyaena hyaena; assembly: GCF_003009895.1. Classification (NCBI taxonomy): domain Eukaryota; kingdom Metazoa; phylum Chordata; class Mammalia; order Carnivora; family Hyaenidae; genus Hyaena; species Hyaena hyaena. Next base: position 345,455 of record NW_024080740.1, on the reverse strand, counting down.
GCTCAAAACTTCTAATGGGGAAAACGCTTGATCAGATTTCATGTGATGGTTGACGTGGTAAGGATCCATGACTCCAGAGATGAAGTGACCTTAAGATTTTTAATTAACCCCATTCTCATTCCTCCCTTTGGGAATTCATCGAAAAGTAAGTTCCATACTCACTTTACCTAGATCTTGAGGGAATAGGGGAGTTGATATTTAACTTACATTTCCACATTTTATAAAGTGTACTTTATTTCTAGAAAAACATCTATAGTCAGCTTCCTATGAAAAACGCAACCCTTCGGGGCACCTGGGTGGCTCAGTCGGTTGAGTGTCGACTTCAGCTCAGGTCATGATCTCACAGTTCATGGGTTCAAGCCCTGCATTGGGCTCTGTGCTGACCATTCAGAGCCTGGAGTCTGCTTCAAATTCTGAATCCCACCCCCACACCCACCCTGTCCCTGTTCATGCTCTCTCTCTCTGTCTCAAAAATAAATAAAACATTAAAATAAATTTAAAAAAAAAGAAAGAAAGCAACCCTTCTTCCCAAAATCTAAGTAGACATAATCTTGGGGTATGATTGGTTTTATTCTTTGTCTCCTGGCTTTCCTGAGACTTGCCTCTAGTCAAGAATGCAGCCCTCCCTTCTCCTAAGCCCTCATCTAGGCCATAAACTTCTTGAAGGAAGATTCTCCATCTTCTCTACCTGTTTATTCCACATACCTAAAACAGGTCCTAGCACATAATAAGCACTCAATAAAGATTCACTGAATGTTTGAATGAGTGGACATATACATGAATATAATCTGGAATTTTAGTCCCAATTTATTTTGCTGTTTTGCTCCTAAAAATTACAAGGCATCTTCTCCATTTCTATGCATCTACTGGTACCTGATATTAAAATGTGACTTCAAAGGATCAATTTCATATTTTTCGCCTATCTCCTCTTATTTTTATTTAACATGCTTGTCGGTGACTCTCTTGTCCATCATATTCTTCCTGAGGCTCACAAAATTCACAGAAGCCCTTGCCAGCCTTTCTTTCATCATCTTGGTGCTGAAGCCTTGTTCTCTTCCAACCCCCGGTATTGGGGCTGCTCCCACTGTCTCAGGAAGGGGAGCCTGTCCCCGAACTGCTCCAACCCCAGTGACTTCAGACATGTCTCCCTGTCCCCGGTGGCTGCACACTGACTTTCCACCCTTGGTGGCCCCCGGACTTGACCTCCCCACAAATCCTGGGCATCAAACCCTCTCTGTCTGGTTTACATCTTGAAAGATGTCCTCCATTCTGTCTCAAAACCCTTCATCCTCTGATAAGAGGAGAGAAAGATGTTCTTCTCTGCACAGGCCTTTTTTTTTTTTTTCCTGTTTTGGATTCTCTTACAAACCTACAGAAGATAATAATTCCCTATGTTCTCTCTGCTTTCTTCCCTTTAACACCACCTTCTATTTCCTCAAGCAGACTGTGAATAGTATCATTTGGAACTAGATTTATTGCTTAGCCTAAAATTGAGAGCTCGTTTTAAAACTGCTTAATCAGATTGGATTAATAAATATGTATTTTATTTTAACTGGAGCATACCAAGTGCTAAGAAATTTGAGCCATGGAAAATGATGTGAGTAAATGTTGAATTTAAGGAAGGCTTAATAAAATGCATGATGTTACAATTAAGTAGAGCAAACAAGCCCCAGTGAAAGAAGTAATGACTTGATGTGCTGCGTACATCAGATGTGAACGGAATCGCTAAGTGCCTGGTGTCTTTGTAAAAACAGTGACTTGTTCCTTATTTCCCCTTATCTGAGGAGGGTGGATGGTTTTGCTCTGCTAAAAGCAGAGGACACATACAGTATAATAAAAAGTCTGACTCCATGTTTTTGTTTTCTGACAACTTCGAAGCTTCTTTTCCTTGTGTCTTCCCTCATCTGGTCATGCTCGTAAGAACCCCTGGGTGCTCTTTCTTTGGCTGCCAGAACAAATGAACTTCACAAGTTCCTGCCTGTGTGCTCAGACCCTCACCATGGCCCCACCCTCTAACCACTATAAAAACCCCAAGCCAGTCTCTTTTCTTTGCTTCCTCAAGCTTTGCTCTCCCCAGATAGCTTCATTATATAAATAATAAACCTGTCATACCCTGTGTGTGTGTGTGTGTGTGTGTGTGTGGCATCATCAGTCTTGCTTGACATCAAAACTAAATTTTATGTCAGGGCCACTCTGCTTCTGCAGAATACTAACAATAAATAGTGCATTGGAATTAAAGAGTCATATTCTTAAGAAGCAGGACCCTTCCACGGCAGTAGGGCAAAGCCACTCTTGGTGGTAGAAATTGTCCCAAAGTGTTTTAGCAAAACTAGAGAAGATGTAACATATGCAATTCCCCCATGCTGTCTGCCATGCACTAGTACTATTAACCAGCTCTTGCTCTGGATGCTGATGGCCATCCCCTGAGTCTGGCCAGTTTGAATGGAGGAAACTAAAGAAGCAAACTATCTCTTCCTCACTGCTGCTACACAAAGTAGGAGAAACCGGGCCAGAAGTGCATAGCTGGGACACATATGATGCAGGAGTCATTTCGTCAAAGCAGAAACTCTTTTCACGTTGCCTATAGTCTGAGGTTATTTTTCCCAAAAATTCACAGAAAACTACCCATCTCTAAGTAGAAGTAGGACATTGCTTGCTTGTAACGTCTCATTCAATTGGCAGGTTTAATGAGATGAATACTGCAGATGCCCTGTGATCAAGCTTATCAGATTAAAATCCAATTTACCAACCGAGGCAGAAGTGTTCATCAATTTGGTGAATATGTGGAATAGAAAAATGAGCTTGTCATCCTGAAATATTTTGTCATCCTGAAAAAAATAGGACACTGCATTTGATAAATAGGAAACCAAAGTTGTCAATATCGTGCCCTCAATTAAAGAAAAAAATAACTGTAAATTACATAATACATTTCATTTTCCTTCTGAAATACTTCAGGATCAATGCACTAGATAATGTGCTAAGAGGATGGGAGAAATGTTATCCCTTCTCTTCTGTCTTTATCACGTTTTATTATTATTTCCTCTATGTCTCAGAAGTCAGGAATGGAATGAATAGCTGTGAAAGATGGGACTTCAGGGAATTACTGCTGTGTGTGCTTTATAATTTCACAAGCCATTCTGTAGCTGGCATTCATTTCCTGCAGGTGACTAAATGGATGTCTTTACCATCTCTTTACAGATGAGAGCCCAGGAGATAGGTAGGCAAAAACTTTATCACTGATCCCCATCAGCCAGTGTTTACAGAGAATCATCTGTGGTCATGACAAAAGACAAGACAACAGGAAGCAGAGGTGGGTTAATCCAGAAAATGTTATGCTCTCCGCCAACTTTTCAACTTGCCTTCAGGGACAGAAAGGCTATAAGAACAGAGATAGCAGTGTTTGAGTAATTTTTTAAAATTTATACTAATAACCAATAGCTATTATGTCTTATTCACCCCAGGACTAATATTCCATTTAGCACACAATAGGCACACAATAAATGTAAAAGAAAATGAATGAGTCCATTAGAATCATTAGGTATTCTTGCTGGCCATGAGAGTTTATTTTATATTATCTGATATTAACATACACTGATGAATTAAATATTGAGATGCTAACTCATTCTGATTTAAATATGAGTATGACCATCATGATCTAAATTATGTTAACAAACAATGCTTACTGAAAAACTGTAAAGAACATTTGCATACAGTTCCCTGGATACCCAGCTAAGAATTTCTCTAGCCTACATTCTCTGTCTCTTTTTTTTAAATTCTTTAATGTTTTATTTATTTTTGAGAGAGAGAGAGAGACAGCATGAGCAGGGGAGGGTCAGAGAGAGACGGAGACACAGAATCTGAAACAGGCTCCAGGCTGTGAGCTGGCAGTCAGCACAGAGCCTGACGCGGGGCTCGAACCAAAGAACTGTGAGATCATGACCTGAACTCAAGTCAGACGCTTAACTGACTGAGCCACCCAGGCATTTTCAATCTCAGATGCACTTGGTCAGAGGGGTTCTTATCTTTTTTTTTTTAATTTTTTAAAATGTTTTATTTATTTCTAGGAGAGAGAGAGAGAGAGAGACAGCGTGAGCAGGGGAGGGTCAGAGAGAGAGGGAGTCACAGAATGAAACAGGCTCCAGGCTCCAAGCTGGCAGCCAGCACATAGCCCGACGTGGGTCTCGAACCCACGAACCGCGAGATCATGACCTAAGCGAAAGTCGGACGCCCAACCGACTAAGCCACCCAGGCGCCCCAGAGGGGTTCTTATCTTTAAGTTCACTAGATATTGCCAGTTTGCTCCCCAAATGAAGATACCAATTCAGACTTTCTCGGGCCGGATAAAAGGTTTTCATCAATTCACATCTTTACTAGCGCTTGAGCTTATCATGCTTTTAAATTTTTTATGGTTTGTTAGGTATAACTGGGTGTTTTGTGTGTTTGGGTTTGGGGTGTTTTTTTTTGTTTGTTTTGTTTTTTTTGTTTGTTTTGTTTTTTTGCATTTTTCTTGATCTCTAGCGAGGTGGAATATCGTTTAATGTTTTATTGGTTATTCAGGTTTACTTTTTCACTACTCTGTGAATTGCCTCATAACTTTCCCCAGTTTTCAAATGAGTTCTTTAATCTTCTTCCTATTGATTTGTAAAAGTTCTTATGCATCCTGAATTCTAACCTGCTGTTGGTTATATGCACTGGAAATACATGCAGTGGGTTGTCTTTTCCACTTTCTTCAAATGTTTTTGATATGCTAATATAATTCAATCCACTGATTCTTTCATAATCACAGCAGCATTGTTTGTAATAATGGAAAAAATGGGTACAACTTAGTAACACCTCACCAGAGTAATGGAAAAATGAGCAAATGAATTCAGGTATATTCAAACAATGAAATGCTATGAAACAGGAAAGGAATGGGAGGCACACACATGAGCATAGCTAGATCTCACAGATGAAATACTGAGTGAGAAACACAGGGGGTTGAAGATAATAAGCAGTATAAATATATATACACTTTAAAAAATTTTAAAGATCGGGATGCCTGGGTGGCTCAGTCGGTTAAGCATCTGTCTCTTGATTTCAGCTCAGGACTTGATCTTGCAGTTCATGAGTTCAAGCCCCACATCGGGCTCTGTGTTGATGGCATGGAGCCTGCTTGTGATTCTCTCTCCCCCTTCTCATTCCTCCTACTCTTCTTTCTCTCAAAATAATTAAATAAGCTCAAAACAATTTTTTAATGAAAAATTTTAAAGGATTGAACATAAAGCATAAAGAAATATATGAGAATGCAAACTCTGAAATCACATTTATCATATAATCCCTTGTATGTTTTCATATTTTTGTCATTATGCATTTATTAAATGCACCAGCAGTTCTGGTGTCTATGTCTGTCTTTATCACACCGGATCAATCATCTCCAGACACTCTTTTAGGAATCTGTGGTAGAGGATAAATGCCAATTTATTGGATTCCTAAAAGAGTGTCTTCCAGGAAAACATGGCTCAGTTCATTGCCAATGCTCAGGGAAAGAAGATAATCAAATCTGTGTCACTTTTACAGACATAAAATCACAGATACTGCAAATAATCAGGGTAGTATCAACCCCACAACATGTTTTTTGGTGTCAAATGTACAACTGAACATAGACTTAATTACTCAACTCTCTAGTAAGACAAACAAGCCAAAAATTTAGATAGAGTATAAGGAGATTAAAAACTATTTATCTAAAGTTTGGTTAGAAAAAGATAAATAGAATTATAGGGGATTACTTTGGTGAGTTGGAACATCACAGAGAGCTTTAATGACTCTCAGTGCCAGGGCACAAACACTTCTAGAAACATTACTGGTCTTGGCATTGTCAGTGAGCCAAATGTCACTGCTACTGCTTATGGCTTCGACAGGATAGTTGTTGTCAAATGAAGTGTGTTGATCTTTGACATAGGAGGTAACATTTTTGATGTATTAATCCTCCCCTTTGAAGAATAAATTCTTCATTTCTAGTCTTCAGCTAGGAAGTAGGGACATCTGCTTGGGTGAGGAAATTTTCCTTAACCAAAGGTCAACCATTTCAATGTCAAATCAAGGGAAACATAAGAAGGACGTTAGTGAAAAGAAGGCTATCTGATACTTCTCTAATGCTTGTGGACATTTTAAACACATACTCTTTGGGCATCCTAGACAACATTTAGATTAATGTCATCTAGATCTGCTTTGCCTATATCCATTTTGATAACTAAATGCCAATATGCTGGACCATGTGGTGAAAATCCTTCAGGAAGTTGAATGAAGACAAGTCACAGGTTTGTGACCATATTGGTCATTGGCTCTGCCCATATCCCCAAGACTCAGAGGCTCCTTCAGGACTCCCTCAGAAGTAAGAATTTAAAGTGGACCTTCAACACTGATGAAAGCTTATGGTAGATGTGCAGGCAACAATTGTAGTTGGAGAAAAATCTGACTATGTCTGGGGTTTGCTGCTTATTTTGGCTCTTGCTTTCCATAGTATTCTAACTGCTGATCCCCTCGTTCTGCCAAGTGGACATAAACTGTCATTACTAACTTGAATGATTAGCCTGGTGTGCTCATTCAGGTCTATGAAGTTGAGTGTGCAGTATCCAAGACTAATAACATGCTAGGCAAATTGGAGCTCACAGATGCTTCTCAGAGTGTAGAAACATTTGATATAGGTGTCTCCAGCATCTTCAATATGTCTGTTGTATGTAAGAATACATAAAAAGAGGCCAAGATTATGACAAAGGCCATTTAAGCAAGGAAGGTATTGAATAGATAGTCCAGGAAGTAAAAAAACACAAAGCTGAAGATGAGTGAAGAGACAAGTTGTTCTCCTAAGAATGTCTTCAAATCCTTGCATTCATCATGAAGACCAACATGGAAGTTGAAGAACAGTAAGGCAATGTCAGTAATGATAAACAGGAAATTCTTGAATTGTGTAATGAAAACACTTGGTAAAATAGCTAGGCAAGAATCATACTGCTGAGAAGGAAGAATATGTGCATTAAAGAAGAGAGAGATGATCTGAAACTCCATCATTCTCAACCGTATCAGAATGTAGATAGCTTATTAGGAGGAACGTCTAGAAGCGTCTTTAGGGCAGAGCTCTTCATCTACAGCATGATTACAGATTCCAGTTTGCCCTGAACATTCTTGGTTTATGCTTAGTATCCTGAGCTTAATATTAACATTACTGCCTTCACTTTAAAGGAGTCCCAATGTGGAGGATAACTTATACGTCACTGTCCATCTTGACCTACCATTGCAGAGAGCAAAGAGCAAAGTCTACATAATAACAAAATTTGTAGGACTCAAATTTGTAATGAAAAATCTTATGAAATTTTTAAAATACCTTGATGGGCATCAGGATACTTAAATGTAGGGGCACAGAAAAAGTGAATACATTGCATTTCATGGTTCAGAAAACAAGTGGAAAATGTAGTTCATATACTGAAGAATAATACTATTTTTCAAATAGGTAACATATGAAATAGAAATATTGTATAACAAATGTTTTCTAAGGAACCAAAGAACAACTAGAAGAAACAACTAAAAGCAGCTGTCCTTCGGGTAGAAGATTAGAAACACTGGCTGTTTTTCTTCTTTATACTTTCTGTAGTTCCCAGGACTGTTTTTCAGTAAACACATATTGCTTTCATAATCAGAAAAATACTTTCTTTAAAGGTTCAGAGTGACTCACAAAAAAATCACCAAAATGTAATTGCAGAATACACGACATACTTAAAGTGATTCCTAAAGGCTGACAATAAAAAGATGAGCAAAGGTGTCCTGGGAATGTGCAAACTACGACTCGAGATCAAGACGTCTGACAATGTCGAATTTAGGCCAGAAAGCATTAAGCAAGGCAAAGAAGGACAAGTTTTAATGCTAAAGGCCACATTTACAAAAAAAAAATAATAATACTATGTACCCAAGTAACAGAACAGAGATCTTCAAAACTCAGAAACTAAAAAGAGAAGCAAGAATAAACAAAAACTTGATAATATCATGTTGTTTTCCAAGTAGACATGGAACACTCATAAAAACTGACAATATGTTAACTCACAAAGAAAATTTCAATAAATCTCAGCAAGTAAAGATAATAAAAAATAATATTTAATCATGATGCTATAAACCAGATGTTCATAATAAAGTTTTTAAAGATCCTTCTACATGGAAACTTAAAAATTCAATATTATACAATTCTTTGGCCAAGGTAGAAGTACAAAGTGAAACTGCAGAATTCTTAAGAAACATTGATGAAAATCCTCCCTATCAAAATCTATGGAGTGCAGTTAAAGCAGTGATGAAAAGGAAATGGAAAACATTAAATATCAATAAAATGAAATAATGAAAATTAATTTAATATCCAACTCAAAACATTAGGAAAAAAGCAACGCCCACAAAACATCAGAAAGAATAAATTAATAAAAACATAAATTAATGTCAATAAAAAGAACATCTAAACTGAAAAAAAGTCTATTTGAAACGATCAAAAAAATTGACAAACCACTAGCTAACCTCATCAAGAAAAGGGGGAGACGTTAAGTACACATATCCAAAATAAGAAATTACAAGGTGGAAGTAACCATCAAAATAGGGGAAATTAAAAATCTTAGGAGATTACGTCACAATTGTTTGCCAAAAAATGAACACATTGAAAACCCTGATGAAATGGATAATTTTCCAGGAAAACTTCATTTCCCAAAACAAACCCCAGCAAAACTTTTTAAAGATATAATTAGGGGCACCTGGATGGCTGTTGGTCAAGCGCCTGACTTCGGCTCAGGTCATGATCTTACAGTTTGTGAGGTAGAGCCTCTTGTCGGGCTGTGTGCTGACGGCTCAGAGCCTGGAGCCTGCTTCAGATTCTGTGTCTCCTTCTCTCTCTGCCCCTCCCTCACTTGTGGTCTGTCTCTCAAATATAAATAAATGTAAAAATATATATAAATAACAAAAATAAAATAAAAATTAAAATATGATTAAATATATCACTTCTCGGAAAAATAACCACCACAACAACAAAACCCAACAAAGAACTATCCCTGCCCCCATGAAAGCACAAGGTCTACAATCCATCACAAGGGAAATATACTAACCTGCAAAGATGAATAATATCTGTCAATTTTAAATGCTCTAACAAAGGTAAAGAAGAAAAAGAAAACTTCTGGGGCGCCTGGGTGGCTCAATCAGTTAAGCATATGACTTTGGCTCAGGTCACGATCTCGCGGTTTGAGAGTTTGAGCCCTGTGTCAGGCTCTGTGCTGACAGCTCAGAGCTTGGAGCCTGCTTCAGATTCTGTGTCTCTCTCTTCCCCTTGCCTGCTCATACTCTGTTTCTCACTCTCTCTCTCAAAATAAATAAACATTAAAAATAAATAAGAATAAATTATTTTATTGAATTGATTACAACAAACCTGATGAATATGACACATGTATACATATTTACAAGAAAGTAATATACTTTGGACCACTCTGTCTCATAGGAACGCAAACATCTGAGATCGGGTATTAGCAAATGAAATCCAATTGCAACTTTAAAAAATATATCAGAACTAATTAGAATTTATTTAAGAAATTAAAAGAAATAATGTTATTGGAAAATCCATTAGCATAAAATTATATATTAAGGAATTTATGGGGAGTGATCATCTCCATAAATGCTAAAATTTACTCAACAAAAATCTAAAAACTCCTTCTAATAAAACTTAATAAACTATACAGTGAAACATATTTCCTTAACATGAATTCATGTTTTATATATAATTACCAGTACATGTAACTTGGTTGGATATAACTTGAAGGGGAGTGAAAAATATCATTCTATAAAAAAATGAAATTTTAATATAGATGAGATATCAGATGGTGTTAGGAAGTTATTAATTATCTTTGTTTTGATAATAGTGTTATAGGTATCCAGGAGAATTTCTTTATTCTTAGGAGATGCATACTAAAGTATTTAGGGAGTGAGGTATCATGATTTTGAAACTTGGTTCCAAATTATTCTACAGAAAAAGAGTATGCATGAAAAATATTCACAATTGGTGTGCCTGGGGGGCTCAGTCAGTTAAGCATCCAACTCTTGGTTTCAGCTCAGGTCATGACCTCACCGTTGTTGATTTCAAGGCCCACACTGGGCTCTGGGCTAACAGGGCAGAGCCTGCTTGGGATTCTCTCTCTCTGCCCCTCCCCAGCTCACCCATTCACTCTGCCTCTCAAAATAAAGAAATAAACTTAAAAAGAAAAAAAAACCACTAACAATTGTTGAGTTCAGGTCAAAGATAGAGGGATGTTCATTGCACTATTGTTTCAACTTTTCCTTTTGAAAATTTTCTGATAAAATATTGAAGGCTGGATGGAATTAATAAAAATAGTAATAAGAGTACCTTTTCAATATATTTTTCTCTCTAACAACTTTAGTTACAGTTTGTTACAGTTTAGGTCTCCACTTCCCTCAGCGTTTCTTCTGCTTTCTCAACTCTCCACCCAAGAACTTCCTTTGTTGTCCTGAATTTCCCCTTACCACCCCTAGTAAAGTTACGTATGCATTCGCTGTTTGACTCATCAACTTCACTCCTAGAAATCTACCTCAAAGGCAAAAACGCAAAATGAGATCTACACAGGGCCATCCATTGTAGCCTCACTTGTACTAGGACAAAGCTTTTCAGTTTTTCTTATTTATTTTCACACCCCAACTCCAAACTCCCTTCAAAATGAGGCCAAATTCTACATTCTGATGTGGAATAATCTCCAGGTCACATTGTAAAGTGAAAAAAGCTATGTATAGTATACTAATTGTGGTGTGCTGCCCTTTAGGGTAAGAAAAAAGGTACATATAAATATATATGAATATACATACCTATTTCTATTTCCATAAGGAAACAATGGAAGGATAAACTAAAAATTAATAAAAATGCTTCCCTGTAGTGGGAAGAGAAAAGGGACAAGAGATTGGAGGAGCCAGAGAGAATAGTGAGCTTCCCTGAATGTAACTTATTTTATAGATTTGCCAGGCTTGCTGGAGCCTGGACTGTAACTGGCAGAGTGGTGTCCGTTGGCCAAGCAGGGCTCAGGAGTCAACCCGGATTGAAAGGATGGAAAGAGCTTCCACCTCTCCGTGGGAGGTGTGACAAAGAGCATGTGGCCAGTTTTAGTCTGCCACTACATTTCTGAAAGTGGGACAACCTGATGTTATGTGTTTCGTAAGGTGATGTGATAAAAAAAAAAAAAGGATGCAACAGTAGCAATACAGTAATCTTGTCTTAAAAGCTGAATCCAAGCCTCTCCCTCCCAGTTTCTGACCATTTAACTGACAGAAGAAAAAGACAAACAACGGCTTCCAGAAGCAACCAGCCAAATACAGAATATGGGACATTCTATAGAACAAATAACCACAGTAGGGCCACTCACTACAGAATAAGTAAATTTGAAGGTCTTGCTTAGATTTTAACACAAATAAACTGAACTGTAAAAAGACATCTTTGAGACAATTGGAGACATTTGAATGTGGGCTTGGTATTAGATAATATGAGATGAAAGGTGACAGAATGTGCCACCCCAAAATCTGACTATAGGAGTTCAGGATATGTCACTCCAAAATATGCTATGTTGGTACATTGATTATTTTAAACCATAGGCCTAAAAAAAATTGCAAATACTGGAAAGGGCTTTCTCTGAATCCCCCTTATCTGACTCAATACAGATCTTCCAAAAGGAACTCAAATGCCATAACTCCTTCTTGGGAGTTTCATCAACCAGAGGGGATTAACTCTTCTCATAGGAGAGGAGACTGAAGTCCACACCACACTCTGACAAACTGTCACAAAATATGCCCCTCATCTATTTTTCCGAGGGCCCATTCCTCTTTCCTGAAATCCTTTCACTCTCCCCCTTTCACTCTCCCCCTTTTACCCTCCTGCTTTTCCAACTAACATGGAGTTTAAGTCTGAATTCTAAGCCACCTAAGAGAATGCTCATTTTTTCCTAGGCCTCTCCTATGTAAACATGAAGTAACCATGTTAATACATGTCTATTTGTTTTTCTCTTATTAGTCTCTCTTTTATTGTATGGGTCTCAGCTAAGAACTCAGAAGGGTAGAGGGGGAATTATTTCCCTCCCTTACACTATTAAATCTGTTAAAATGTTTTAAAAAAAAATTCTTATTTGTTAAAGATGTATAATGAAGTGGTGTATTTAGAATAAATGTATATTTAGAGGTGAAATAACATGATGTCTGAGATTTGCTACACAAACATAAGAGAAGGAGGTGAGAAAAGGGTGAAATAAAACGAACAAAATGTTGACATTCCTCTTCTATTTCTGGGGCACTCTTTAGTTATCAGTAACTGGCCTTTTGGTGTTACTTGGTTCAGGCTCCCGGAAGAGTAAATATAATGGACTCAGCCAAGCTGCCAGCCCCTGGTTAGGGTCTGGGGTTTTGTTATCATTGGGTTTACTCCATACCCATGCAGGATCCAAAGAGCTGGGAGAAGTGGGTTGTAAGGCAAAACACCTGGCCTCCTGGGCCCTGCCCCTTCAAAACGGGTTGAAGATGGAGGGCACTTCCTTGGAGTGGAAGAAGCTGGAAGGGGGAAAGCAGACACACTAATTGGCATCTCCAGCACTGTCTTCCTGAAGGTGGGAGAAGCTGATCTTCGAAGAGGATCAGCTTTCCATGCTCCTGTGCAACTTCAAAAGCAACCATAGTAACAACCTTGACTCATTATCTTGGCATGAGCCCCACATCTATTTGAATACCATCTCTGTTGATTGCTCATTGCTCAGAAAGAGTGAATGGGGATCAGGAGTAACTATCATACCTTTATAGGTGAGCAAGTGGCAAAGTGACTTACCCAAGGCACAGAGCAGTTGGCTCTAGGGGAAACAAATGAATTGTATTTTTGTAAATCAACTAGACTCCATTTTCAGAGAATTGTATCACATTAAAAGCAATTTTCTGGGGCGCCTGGGTGGCTCAGTTGGTTAAGTGTCCAACTTCAGCTCAGGTCATGATCTTGTGGTTTGTGAGTTCAAGCCCCACATTGGGCTCTGTGCCGACAGCTCAGCCTAGAGCCCACTTCAGATTCTGTGTCTCCCTCTCTATCTGCCCCTCCCTTGCTCATGTGCTCGCTCTCTCTCTCAAAAATAAATGAACATTTAAAAAATTAAAAATAAAAGCAATTTTCTTTTTTTTAATTTTGAGGAAGCCACTCAACCAGCCTCTAATTAGGAAGAGTTGGGTAAAAACACATCTTAAAAGGATAAAGGGAATGACTCTGTACATATCACATACATGTACAAAATTCCCCAATTCAGAGAACTTTCAGTATTTTGAGAAGTTAAGTCTGGGCCCAGAAAATTAATCTTGATGCTAATTTATTTTTACCACAGTTATACATCTGGTGGTCTGGAAGTGTAGGGTATCTATAAAGTTATTTAATCATTCTCCCATTTTCTTCACTGATTCTAAAAGTTTTACTGGCAGTCTAATAAACTGAGCCATGGAAAATTATGTAAAATTTCTTTTACTCTAAATTATATTATTCGTGAGATGTTTTAATTACCCATGGATAAAATTCAACTGGCAATGAGACCCATTCCCAGGTTTGAAATGTACAAATTTGACAGTCGAGTGATTAGTTGCTGCTATTGCTTGCAGGGAAAACAGCAATCTAATTTCATCTGGAAGCCCATGCATCATATCCCAGTGTCAGGATCTTCAAACAGTGATGATCCATGTGAACTGTAGGCGATTGCCAAGAGAAATGGCTCTAAAGGTACACTTGGCTCTGTAATTTTGTAAACACATATATCTTGTTGCAATTTGACCATCATCTAAAAGTTAACTCCTTGAAACTGAGAATGGACCTCCCTGTAATACAGTAGCTTTCACTCTTGGCTACACATTGAAATCACATGAAGAACTTAAAAAAAAAAAAGCACTGATACCTACCCACCCCTTCCCCCATTCTAATCTAATTGGTCTGGAGTGTTGTCTGAAAAGGAAGAGTTTTAGATGCGCTCCGCCTGATTTTAATGTGCAGACAAGTTGAAAATGTCTGCCCTTAACGATTCTTTGAAAGATCAGATTTCTTTTCATTTTTTTTTCACAATTTCCTAAATTTGTGAAAACCTTTTAGAATAAACACTGGTGTAAGGGGGGGGAAATGGCAGAGGAAATGAAATAAACAAACAAACAAAACAATGCAAGGACCAAAAGAGGAATTTCTCTAGGAAATTAGGGAATCACTATAGAGAGAAAATTATTTAAATTCTTTTTAGATGGACAAAGCCAATACCAAAGACTACTCTGGGTCAGAAATGTTGACTGTAAAGGAAGTTGAAGTTGTTCAGCATAATTAGGTAAAAAGATGTTTTCCTTTTTTCATTAAAAAATTTTTTTAATGTTTTATTTCTTTCTGAGAGAGAGACAGAATGAGCAAGGGAGGGTCAGAGAGAGAGGGAGACAAAGAATCTGAAACAGGCTCCCGGCTCTGAGCTAGCTGTCAGCACAGAGCCTGATGTGGGGCTCGAACCCACAAACCATGAGATCATGACCTGAGCCGAAGTCGGATGCTTAACCAACTGAGCCACCCAGGTGCCTCAAAAGATGTTTTCCTTTGGCAGAGAAACTAATTCCTATTAGCTTTGTTATTATTTGATTGGCTGGCCAATAGTTTTAATTTTTCTAAATTGAGTATTTTGCTGATTCTCTGGCAGCTGAGAAGCTGCCGGTTGGTTGGTTGGCTGGTTTGTTGATTGCTGTAGGGGAAGACTTTGGGAGGAGAGAGAAAAGAAATTGGGAGATAGCCTTAGAATAGCCTCCATATTTGAGCCAATAAGCAGATCCTAAGAACTGCAGAGAAACTTCCAGTGAGGGGGCATTTATGGCAGGATTTGGTTGCTAGAGCATTGAAACAGCAATGCCAAGTACCTTTCTTTTCCATGTGAAAACTCCTTCTTGGTTGTCTTCCCGGGTCTTCAATAATACTTTGCTAATAATCAGTACTACCCATCGTCTTGTGTTGGTGTGGTCTTAAAGAATGAAGAAAGTGAGTTAGGGATGCCTGAGTGGCTCAGTCTGTTAAGTGTCAAACTTCAGCTCAGGTCATGATCTTGTGGTTCCTGAGTTTGAGCCCCGCATCAAGCTCTGCTGACAGGTGAGAGCCTGGAGCCTGCTTCAGATTCTGTGTCTCTCCCTAGCTCTCTGACCCCTCCCTCACAGCTTGTCCGTCTGTCTCTCTCTCAAAAATAAATAAACATTAAAAATGAAAAAAAAAAGAAAGAAAGCTAGCTCTGGTCACATTTATAGTGAAGTGGGACAACTTGCAGTAGCAGAAATGAAACATCAAAAACAAGGAATAAAGCTCTTGGATTATGGGTAACAAACTGAAATCCTATAAAGACTTCATTGCAATTGTTGGCAGTTTTACAGAAAGATATCCTGACATATTTTATTTAGAGATGAATGGAATAAGTAACTTCAGATGGCTTGGGAAATTGAGGAATATATGAAGTTATAGAAGCCAGCCTAGTTCCAGATAATTCTAAATGTGCTACTGTAGAGAATGCCAGCACTCGTCAATATCCATGTCTTTTCTCCTCTTCCTGAGAACATCTTTAAACAATATTTCCTTCCACCCTTACCATGAAGGTGAGCCATGTGATTGGGTTCCAGGTAATAGAAAGAAGGCAGAAGTAATTTAAAGCATTTCCAGGCTTGACTTCTAGAACTTTTACTATGATCCTCCATGTCTTCTCTCTTTACTCACAAGGCAGCAGAATACAGAGGCTTGTTTCAACATGCAAATGTGAGATTACCCCAGTGGATGATGGAGCCACTAAATGAAGGAGCCTGGGCACCTAAATCATCACAGGAAAGGCTACCCATCAAACATACTTTAAACTATGAAAAAGGTAAAAGCATTTATTACATTAAGCAACTGAGATTTGAGGGTGGTTTGTTAGAACAGCTAGTTTTACTTAACCTGATAATATACTAAATGACTATCCAAATACAAAGATTCCCATACTGCATATTTATTTGGCAAAAATAATTTTTTAATTAAAAAGCAGACCAAAAAAACCCTCCATAAACTTAAAATTGTTTAAATCATACAAAATGATATCTGACCCCAATGGAATAAATTAGGAAATCAACAACAGAACGAAATCTGGAAAATCACCAAATAGCTTTAAACTGAAACACATCTAAGAAACTCATTGGTTGAAGAAGAAATCAAAAGGGGAATATATATTTTGAACAACCAAAAAAGAAAGCATATTTCAAAATTTATAGGATGATGTTAAAACAGTACACAGGGAGATTTATGGCACATTATACTTAATTATTTCTTTAGTAAATCTGGATCCCATTTCTTCAATTCTGTTCCTCTCTTGCTCATTATTTCCTTTCTGCCCATGTGAAGACGGAAACTATGATTTGATCTTTGCCCTCCCACAAACTATCATAATTTACCCACTAAATCAACATGTATTGATTTAGGCCAACTACCGTTGGCCTATAGTGCTGGATTAGAGTAGGAGCTTGATAAATATCTACTTGATCAGTAATGAGAAAATTTTGGCTTGGAGAGAAGGAAACAAAGGAAATGAAGAAAGTTGGCAGCCCCACTGTACGGATAGCTTTGCCAAATGAAAACATCTCATATTCAGGTTCATCCCACTTATAGTCATGATCCTCATTTTCCTCCCTTTTGAAAGAGGAAGTCATAGAATTACAAATCTAATGTCATCGCATTTAATGAACAGATGTCTGGCATCTACAAAAAGATCTTGTCCAACCTCCTCTAAGTACCTCCAATAAGACTATCCAATAGGTCTGTACATTTACGTGATAGTACAATGCTTTGGCTTTACCTTTCTAAACTGACCTGTAATTCTGATGAAAATATGGATGTGAGTATTGGCACAGAGTTTGAATTGAAGTCCTTCCTGCTCAAGTCCCATAACCAAGAGCAGTTTATAGAAAAGCAGAGCTATTTTCACTCAATTACTGCAGCTTCAGAAAAGCATGGATGTATCCCCCAAGCTTCCATTTTCTTCCCTTTGTAACATGTTAGAAAATAACATGTCTGGGTACCCTACCTTAAACATGTTGGTGTTTCTATTTTCCATATACTCTTCCCATGCAGACTCCATGAATATGCACAACTGAAAGTAATACCTCTTTCAGTGCCCTACGTGAACTCCATTCCAAGGTAAAGCAGTGCCTGATGAACCTGAAAAGATGTTTCTGATCCCATTCCCACTCTTTTATGATAAAGACTCACCTTCTGAGTCAATAGATACATGATTCCCACTCATTTCCCTTCACTATTTTAGTGGACTCTTCCCAGATTTCTGCAACTCCATTATGTCTTCCTCATGCTTTAAAATTGCATATATTATCCAAGAGCTTATATAAGAAGAAGATGGTGTTTGCAGTTTAATTTGATTGCCTTTCTCACCTCCTTCCATTCAGATGGCATTGTTGTCTGCATTCCAGAACATATCTTGCTAATGTCTTCGAGGAACAATGACCCATTCCTGCCACGTCCTGCTCTGCAGCTAAAGCCTAAAACACCAAATTTACCATAATTTATACTTTGGAATCTAACTGTCTAAGATGAATTACTAAAGTGTGGACACAATAACAAATCCTGCTCTTAAACTCTTGTCACTAATGTTTTGCATGTGTTAACTTAATAAGCCTTTTGTGGTCTATGTCTGGTTATCTAATATTTTAAATGACATCATGTTAAGCATATAAATTCCTCTCCCTCCTTCGAAGGCAGTTTGTGACTCTTACTAATTTTTATTAGAACACAATAAGCTCTAATACTGCACTTTACACGGAGCTCAGATAAAACCAACACCTTGTATTAGGAATGATACATTAATAATCACTGCCACCTGCAGGCAACAAAAAAACTCTGGCTTCTACCACCTTGTTTGATCAAAGGCAATTTCAAGTGAACAAAATAATTCTATTTCCAGAGAAAAATGTACTCACTGATAAAAACAGACTTGGTTTTTTCCTCCCCTCCACATTTACATTGGAAAAAACAGCACTCAGAGCAAACGGGAATAATATTGAACAAAACTAGTTCCACTGGCAGATGTGAGGTCAGAATCTTTACTAGAGAATATAGAGAATATGGAATGGCAAGCTCGATGAGAATGGAATAGATATGTCTTCCAACAGAATTCTTTTGGAACATTACTACTCTCAGTTAACAAATCCGATTCATTTATTTCAGCTCCCTCTGCAACTCTTTCTGAGCAAATCATAATGTAACTTACCTGATAAACCAAATTGATAACCAGTCACATGCTGAATATCTGGTGCCCATACACAGCTCAAGCCTATGTTCCTGATTATTAGAGCAGGAAATTGATGTGTTCCAATTCATTGTTTGCATATGCAAGTACAGTGTGGAGAAAATATTACCATATCAACGGGAAACTTGTTTTGATAGAATGTTTGGAAGAAATTATCTATTTTGGGGTGCCTGGATGGCTCAGTCAGTTGAGTGACTGACTTCAGCTCAGGTCACGATCTCATGGGTTCATGAGTTTAAGCCCCACATTGGGCTCTCAGCTGTCAGCTCAGAGTCTGTTTTGGACCTTCTGTCCCTCTCTTTCTCTGCCCCTTCCCCACTAGCAGTCTCTCTCTCTCTCTCTTTCAAAAATAAACATTGAAAAAAAAGAAATTATATACACTTTTTACAAATAGTTTATTGTCAAATTAGTTTCTACATAACACCCAGTGCTCATCCTCGCAAGTGTCCTCCTCCATGCCCATCCCCCCTCCCCCCCACATCCATCGGTCCTCAGTTTTTGTCAGCATTCAAGAGTCTCTCATGGTTTGCCTCTCTCCCTTTCCCCCACCATTTCCGCCCTTCTTCTCCCCCTTGTTCCTCCGTCAAGTTCCTCCTAATCCTCCTATACGTGCAAACATATGATATTTGTCCTTCTCTGCCTGACTTATTTCACGCAGCATAACACCCTCAAGGTCCACCCATGTGGCTACACATGGCCAGATTTCATTGTTTCTCATTGCCATGCAGTATTCCATGGTATAGATAAACCACATCTTCTTGATCCATTTGTCCGTTGATGGACACTTAGGCTCTTGCCATGTTTTAGCTATTGTTGAGAGTGCTGCTATGAACATTGGGGTACATGTGCTCCTATGCATCAGTAAGAAATTATATTTTTTAAAAGGTATCCTTGGATGATAGTTTAACTCAGTATTTCCTGATGGGAGCTTCTATTGGCATTCAGGAAAAATACTTTCTCATTATTCTGTGCATCACAGTATGCTCAGCATTTCTAGACCACACCCATTTAGTGTCAGTAGAATTTCCTGGCCAAGTGGCAATCAACAATGCTCCCCATATGGGGTGCCTGGGTGGTTCAGTTGGTTAAGCCTCCAACTCTTGGTTTCAGCTCAGGTCATGATCCCAGTTTCATGAATTTAAGCCCTGAGCACTGGTGGTATGGAGCCTGCTTGGGATTCTCTCTCCCTCTCTCTCTCCCCCTCCCTCTGCCCCTCCTCCACTTGTGCTATCTCTGTCTCTCTCTCAAAATAAATAAATAAATTAATTAATTAATTAATTATAAATAAAGCTAAAAAAAAAAATGCTCTCCAGGGTCGCCTGGGTGGCTCAGTCGGTTAAGCGTCTGACTTTGGCTCAGGTCGTGATCTCACAGTTCGTGGGTTCGAGCCCCGCATTGGGCTCTGTGCTGACTGCCAGCTCAGAGCCTGGAGCCTGTTTCAGATTCTGTATCTTCCTCTCTCTCTGACCCTCCCCTGCTCATGTTGTCTCTCTCTCTCTCTCAGAAATAAATAAAACATTAACAAATTTTTAAAAAATGCTCTCCATATATTTCAAACTTGTCTCAAGGGCAATAGTCCTGCCCTCTCTCTCTGTATTTAATAAATAATTTCCGTGTTGTATGGTCCATGATTCTTTAGACAAATTCTAAACCAGAGATACAATGGGGAGCTGAATCTAGAGAATCATTTATATAGAACCATGAAAATTCTCATCTCTACTTCTACCTCTTGCTAGACAATGCCTAATGGAGGGTCTCAACCTAGAAACTTTAAAAAATTAAATTCTATATGGCTAAAAAATAATTATAATAAAAGACAATGTCAAACTAGAAACATATTTGCAGGGATTAGTAAAGAATTAATAAAGAATCCCTACATATCAATATGGGGAAAATAAACTAATGTCTAATGGAAAATTGGACCGAGGAAGTCAGCAAGCAATTCACAAACAATAAAAATAGTTAAAACATAAGCAAATATATTCGATCTCATTAATCATCCATCGTAAATAAATCTTATAAGTTAAAACAACAAAGAAGTGATGTTTTTAAGTATAAAACTGAAAACTTTATTTAAATGAAAATACTCAGTACTGGTGAGGATTTAAAGACATGAGTGAATAGAGACAAAAGGTGATGTAGCTCTTATGGAGGAAATTTAACCATAGCTATCAAAGCCTTCAAATATTGCAATTCATTTAATCCATCCATCCTACCTTTCAGAATTTAGACTGGGAATATAAATATGGTTGTGAACAAAGATTTGGCTACAAAGTTGTTCATTGAATCATTTTTAATAGGAACAAGGTAGATACAATGTACATTTTCAGGAACAGGAAAATTAGATTTAAAACCTATTCATAGAAAAGAAAATATTGTGAACTACAAATAATACCTCTGAAAAATATTAATGGCATGGAAAATATTCCTAGTATATTATTAAGGGGGGAAAAGCAGGATAAAGGGCAGTATGTTTACTATAATACTCTTTCTGCGAAACATATATATGAGTGTGTATATGTGTATATAGTTTTATATATTCATATATGATGTAGGAAACAAAGGCAAAAGAAAAAAATTGAATTTTCTTACAACTTACAGCCCACTGACAAGGCCTTGAGGCAGGCAGAGTGACCTTCCTCTAGGAACTCAGCTGCCTTGAGGGTGACACTTTGCTAAGGGCAAAAGACAATCTTAGTTTAACATTATCCTGACTTCCAAGATCCAATAAGTCTACGTTAATATATAAAGATTCCCTTGGAAACTTCTTTTATCTCTACCCTCCAAATAAATGTTGGCAATCATACTCCAAGCTTATGACCCACTGATATACATCAGAAAGGGTCTCATGGCTGAGTTTTTGCTAAACAGTAATAAATGACCGTCTCCTAACAACAGCTAGCCCTCTTGAGGTCCTGTTGCTTCCAAACTTCCATGATCCTTAACCCCTTTGCAACTTGGAGGTATATAATCAGTCAACTGTCATAACCCCAGTGCAGCTCTTTCTGCCCATGGGTCCTGTCCCTGTGCCTTAACAAAGCCACCTTTTTGCACTAAAGACGTCTCAAGAATTCTTTCTTGGCTGTCAGCTTTGAACCCCAGCACGTCAAACCACACCAATATATAATAGAAAGATACAGAGAAAGAAAGAGAGGTGCTATATATCTGCCTATCTTGTTCTTCTCTGCAAACTCTTACCTGGTATGGTGCCTGGAACATAGCGTATTACGAGTGTACCAAGTCAGGAGCGCTTGGGTGGCTCAGTCAGCTAAGTGTCCAATTCTTGATTTTGGCTCAGGTCGTTATTTCACGGTGGTGAAAAAGAGCCCAGCGAAAGGCTCTGTGCTGAGTGTGGAGCCTCCTTAGGATTCTCTCTCTTCCTCTCTCTCTCTGCCCCACCCCCTGCTTGTGCTCTGTCTCAAAATAAATAAATAAACATTTTAAAAAGAGTGTATAGCAGGGACCGGGGGCTCAGTCAGTTAAGCGTCTGACTTTGGCTCAGGTCATGACCTCACGGTTTGTGGGTTTGAGCCCAGTGTCCAGTTCTGTGCTGACAGCTCAGAGCCTGGAACCTGCTTCAGATTCTGTGTCTCCCTCTCTCTGCCTCTCCCTTGCTTGTATTCTTTCTCTCTCTTGTCTGCCAAAGCTAAATAAACATTAAAAAATTTTTATATAAAAAATAAAAAAGGCTGTACCAAGTCAATTACATATGTAAGTAAATGATTAATAAAGGACTATGAAAACATTCATTAAAATATTTACTGCTTCTTGGGCCTGAAATTAATGATTTTTCTTCTTTTGTCTCTTTATCTTTTTTTTCTGAGTTTTATTCAATGAATATATATTATTTTTGTACGTTAAAAAAAGTGTAGGGGGTCATAGGGAAAGCTTTAATTTAATTAGGCAGTTGTAAATCCTAAAGTGAAAGCTTTTTACATACACTGAAGCAATTTTGCCTTATTTATTATGAGCAGCTGTTTCTCGGCCATAATTTGAACTAATATAAGTGCCTACCCACCTTCTGGGGAGGAAAGAAGTGTGCCCCCTACCCCAGCACCTCAGAGATGGTAAGCTTCTGAATCATCCCACCTTCCTAGGAAGTAGGAACAGGGCAATGGGGAAGAGAGGCCCTGGGAACATTTAAGAGAGCAAGATTCTAGTGCTAATTGTATTGTAATTCTGAAATGGTGAAAGCATTATAGAAACGATGTTGGGCTCTTTGATTTTTGTGTTTGCAATGGCTCTTGTTTGAAGTGGTGTGACTCTTACATCAACTGACGTCAATTGTATCGTTATAATTTGAGGGACAGTTTAATTGCTTTAATAAAGTTGTAACATTTCCATCTTCATTACGGGTCAATTTCCTTGTCTAGAAAAATCAATGACCTACTATGACAAACAAGCAAGAGTCCCACCTAGTGGCGGTAAGGAACTTAAGAAAGAGTCCAGAAGAGGTAATATTGTCCAAATTGGGCTCTCTGACCTAAAATCCCTTACCAGCTGCAGTACACCGATTGCAAAGGCTCCGTCCCACCTAGGATTTTAGATTTCAGAAATGTGGCAGTTCCAGTCAGCTCGGGAAAGATAAAGTTCTGAATTGCTATGTCACAACCATATGTGACCAAATATAAGGTTCTTCTAGAAGATGTGGTATATACACAATAGAATATCACTCAGCCATCAAAACCAATGAAACCTCGCCATTTGAGACAACAGGAATGGATCTAGAGGGGATTAGGCTTAGTGAAATAAGTCAGAGAAGTATAAATACCATATGAATTCATGTGTAATCTGCAAAACAAAACAAATGAACAAACAAAAACAGAGAAATGGATTAAGAAATATGGAGGACAAGAGAGTGGTTGCCAGAGGGAATAGGATGCAAGGATGGGTGAAATAGGTGAAGGGGATCAAGAGGTACAAACTTCCAGTTATAAAATAAGTAAGTCATGGGGATCAAAAGCACAACATAGGGAATACAGTTAATAATATTGTAATAACTTTGTATGGTGACAGATGGTAACTATACTTACTGTGGTGAGTTTTTCATAACATATATAATTGTGGAATCATTATGTTGTATATTTGAAACTAATATTATGTGTCAACTGTACTTCAGTTAATAATAGAAAATAAATAAAAATTTAAAAAGCAAAGGTTCTTTGGAAATTGATTAACCATTGATCTTTCATGACATCTTTTTATTTTTTTTAGATTTTTAAATGTTTATTAATTTTTGAGAAAGAGAGAGAGTCTGGAAAAGGGGCAAAGAGAGAGAGGGAGCCACAGAATCTGAAGCAGGCTCCAGGCTTCGAGCTGTCAGCAGAGAGCCCAATACAGGGCTCGAACCCACAAACTGTGAGATCATGACCTGAGCTGCAGTTGGCCACTTAACCAATTGAGCCATCCAGGTGCCCCTCATAGCATCTTTTTAAATAACAACCCAAATCATCTGGTTTCAGGGAGCCATTCGCCTCTCATTCACTTATTCAATCATTTCATGAACATTTATTGAGCACCTCTAGTTCCCAGAAACTGAAATTAAGCACTAAGAATGTAAAGATGATTAAGGTACATTCTTGAGCTGAGGAGGAGCTCCTAATCTATCATGTGACACTGAGCTGGATGATCTGTCGGTAGTTCAGCCTCACCATCGTCCCCTTTAAGGTCTGCTCTCAAAACGCCCCTCCCTGGGATGGAAGCTTCCCATAAGAGGAAGCTGCTGGTAATTTCCTAGGTGGAAGAGAAAGGGAAGCTGTATACTCTATAGGTAACTGCAGCCAGACTCAGCAGCAGATGAGGAATTCGCAGCAGCTCCCCAGTGAGCTCTTGGGGACCTGTCCCGGCAGCACCCTGAACCCATGAGAGTGCTTCTCAAGGATATCAAATTCTGCAAGTGTGCGTGGCAGCTTCCTGGTGAGTTTCAGAGACCGGCGCTGCACTGTTACTTCCTTCCAGATCTTCAGTGTCAGCTCCCTCCCCTTGGCAGAGGCTTCCTGGCCTCTTCCTCAGCTCTTCTAATAGTCAAGTAAGCCCCTCATTCCTGTAGCAAATCGCATATGCCCAGAAAACAGGGCATGGTTTCTCTTTTCCTGACCAAGCCCTGACTGATTCAGACACCCAGTGAGATAATTCCGTGACATTGCTGGCATAATGATGCAGGAATATATGAGGTTATGAGAACAGAGGAATAGGAAAGCATCTCAGCCCTAGAAGGGTCAGGGAAGGCTTCCCAGAGAAATCGGCTTTGGAGGTAAGTCTTAAAGGTGAAAAGACTTTATCCAGGTACCAGGGAAGACTTAGAGACTAAAGTATGCAGAAAAAAAGCCAACGAGTAACCAACATAGAACTGTGTTTAAAGGAACACAACACAAGACCGTAAGTTTCCAAGTTTACAATTAGTGTGTTGCTGGAGAATAAAATGGCAGTTTTCTCATGTGAGTATCACTTTTGTAAAGCTCCTTGCAGACTTGTAGATATCAGTGTGGCAAAACATAGCAATGCTGTTGGG
This sequence comes from Hyaena hyaena, assembly GCF_003009895.1. Classification (NCBI taxonomy): domain Eukaryota; kingdom Metazoa; phylum Chordata; class Mammalia; order Carnivora; family Hyaenidae; genus Hyaena; species Hyaena hyaena. The sequence goes on along the minus strand of NW_024080740.1, from coordinate 320,594 downwards.
ACTCCATTCATCTCATCTGCTTAACCAGATGGGCACAGCAAATTCCTCAGTTGTTGTGAAAACTAGCCACTAACATCTCATAGCTGCAGCCTTCTCTAGAGAATTGCCTTCAGCTGATGGGAGCTCCCTCACCTGGAAGTGCCTGGGAAGTTTTGTTTGCCTTCAAGGATATCAGTAGCCAAGGGCTGATGGATCTAGGCAGACTAAAGCCTGGCCCCTTGCCTGGGATAGCTTTGTGGTGCCATTCACTTTCCCCACAGGACCAATCGGAAAATAGACATTAGGAGAAAACTTATCTTTGCTTAGCTTTCCTCCTGTCCTATCTTCTGCTTTTCTCAGTTCTTGATATGTGCCGGAACTGTAGAAATCTGGAATTGCTTAGGCATGAATGTAAGGCATGCATTTAGCCTAATCGTGTCAGCACTTTTCACATGCTGGGCAAAGGGAGTTTGAATTTATCTACTAGCACTGTGCTCTTAAGATGTCTGATTGTCCAAACTATCAGTAAAAAATTTAGAGCATACTATATGGATATATTTAATTTTAAGTGTAACAATGTCATACATTTTGTAAATGATGTAAAAAAAAAAACAGAAATTTTAAAGAGTAAATTTTTACATAGAAATTCTGTTTTTCTTGTACCCCAGTAGATCATCTTGGGCCCTCCTTTCAGATGGCATGCACTGCTTTGGGGACCATGGAGGCAGAGAAGAAGGCTGGTCAACTTTCCATTTCAGACCTATGATCCCATTAGGGTCCTCCTCTCTAGACCAGTGATGTGTAGCTGTTTGCTGAAATGGGTCTTCAATGCCTGCTACTGAGGAAGGAGGCAACAGAGATTAGAGGATGACTCTATTCCCTCTTCTAATTGGCACCTTGCCTGAGAAACACACACACACACACACACACACACACACACACACACACACACAGTCAAGCAGCTCTTGATCAGAATTTCCAGTGACACAATCTGAACAGTAGAGATGTAGGAGAGGAGGATGGAAAAAATCAATCTCCTTGCTTCCCACCTGCCAAAAACACACATCCTCTCTAGGTTTTCCATCCCTTCCACATTAAGGAAGCACTGATTTAACTAAAGCACAGGTGTGACCATCTGGACATCCCCTTGGCCATTGAAAAGCACCCTGTTGGCATTCACTTTCTGTGCCTGTTCCTCTTTTCTCCCCACCCCCTCCAGGTCTTGCTTCCCAATGCCTCCATTTTGCTAGACGGCTACTCTTTCAAAAAGCAAATCCCAAACTTCTCTTGGGTCCTTTACATTTCACAGTCTCCTATTCTGTGTGTGACTCCCTCCTAGCCACCCTCACTCGTCTGCTCCATTTTGCCACTAAGCAGAGGGTTATGGGAAGCCTCTGAACTTGAGAGGGAGCAGAGAGGAGGATTGCTCAGGCAATCCTGCCTTACTAATGTCTGCTTTTGGCTTTCTCTGGTTATCCCCTAGAATCCTGGAAAAGAAAGCCTCAGATGTTTCTCACTGGCATGAATCTCCTCTCCTTAGTAGCACACATAACATCACTTTGACCTTATTAACATGTATGGGGACTAGTACGGGAGTCCAAATGGAGTCCCTCATACCATATAGCTACATGATCAAAAGTTCTAAATCAAATAAATACAACTCCAAAGTAGAATATGTCCTGTCTGCCTACTTGGACGAATACACCATCATCATGTCAAAATTAAAAAACTGAGGGACTTGTATGTGCCTGAAGTCATCATGGTCTTAGGTGGTGCTGTCTGTGTCTTTCTCACACCTTGGGTTGTCCCGCAAAGCCAGCTTTCTATCGTCAGCCTGACACTGATACATGTCATGCCCGTTGCTACGTCCTGATTCTGCGATTCACCAGGGCTGGTGGTGAGGAAAGGCGCTCTTCCCAACTCTGACCCCCAGCTGAGATAGGGAATAAGAGAGAAAGTGGGTGGGTGCAACATGAGCTGTGCTTGGGACACAGAGTTTGTGATGACCGTAGGGGACATGTGGAGTTGCCCAGTAGTTAGGTGGGAGTTTGAAATTGACATTTTTAGCAACATCACATTAAAAGTCCTACCATCTGCTGAGCCTTTGAGTCCTAGTAGCAAATAAGAATGGATGGGAGAATGAGATTGACTCTTTCACTCTAGCCAGCTTTTCCACAGAATGAAAAAGTTTTCATGTCTGTACAAAAGAGAGACACGGAGATATCTTTTGAATGAGCACAGAATGATAAGCAAATCAATCAACAGTCCATGAAGAGTCTGCTATTTCAATCGTCCCAAAGCAGGCTCTATACCATGTTTAATGATGTCTGACCATCAGGACTTTAACATTTATAGATAGAGGCAACAGAAACAAGACAGCTGTCCTATATTCATGCAAACTTTATTCTCTCCTGAGCAGGGGAGGAAAAACTTCATTCTACCCTTCTAGGTTCTGTGACTAGCCTAGGAATTAAACTGATAGATGAACAGAGAAAAACATACAGATTTTACTCTACCTGTACAAGGGAGTCTCCACAGGAAAATGAAGACCCAAAGAATAAAAAGGCCCAACTACTTATTTACTAGGTTGAACAAAGAGTTGTAATTGTGAAAAAGAAACAAAGATGTAATTGGGAAGATTAAAGGAAGATCAGAGTTATTTTAGCAAAGTCTGTGTAGATTTCTATCTGCCTCACTCTTCTGTCTCTGGTGATAAGAATGTTTCTTCCCTCCTGGCATAGAGTATCTTTCACAAAGGAGTTTGATCTCCTACTTTCAGAAAGAAAAAAGGAAGGTCAGAGTGTTTTTGCACCTGGTGTTTTTCAAGTGCATTTAGCTCAAGATAATCCTTATGTTAAAATGGCATTTTTTGAGGCAGGACGTTCTGACACCTTTCCTCCCCTCCCTTTGAAACTTCCCCAAGGAGTTTCACAGTCCAAAGCTGAGTTGGTAGATTGTTTAATACCTCAATGAACCGTCTCCCAGTCCTGCGAATAGGTCAATTCAGGTAAACACCTGTATCTGATTTCAGAAGGCCCGTCTAATGAGGCTGTATATGGTGTGAGTAATCAGGAATTTTATGAGGGACATTTCCATGTAAACAAAAGCAAAGGTTAGTCATTAAAAGAAACTATAAACTCCATTTTTATTTCAGAGAGCAGTCTGTCAAGAAGATTTTTAGATCTTGGGCTTAAAACCTCTTTAGATGGTAGAATGAGGACAGGCAGGGGCAATCTGAGGAATCTTCTTTGGTTTGAAGTTTGCATATTTGTGGTGATGGCATCAGGTGCTCTCATGAACCTTCTGACTGGCCTACACAGCAGCAGGTTTGAAGGTTGTTCATATATGACCTTTTGTGGTGATTTCGTTGAAGTTCATATCAAGTCACCCAGCCGCAGCTTACAGACTTTGGAAAAAAGGCAGTTATACTTTTCAGTGATAATAAGTGAGGAGAATGGGAGAAAAACTGGAAATGTTACCTACTGAAAAAAAATGCACAGAATGGCAGGAGACTGTTTACAGAGAGGAAGAAAACTCAGTCAGTGAACATGGCATGATCCCCCAGCCCATAATGTAGCAGGAGTTGTGACACCGAGGCTTTTCTTTCCAGGAAGCAACTTTATTCATACTAGCACTGCTCAGTTGGGATCGTACCCAAAGAACTGAGCCCCAAACGCCATGTGGCATAGCATATATATGTATATATGAAGTATATATGCATATATTTACTTCTTTGTCAAAATTAGTTTCTTAAATCTGTCTGGTCGTATCTGATTCAATGCACATCATTTTCAAATATGACATTCCTGTCAAAGCCTTGGTAATATAACTGATGTTTCCAATTGTGTCCTGTTACAAGGAAAACAGATTCTTATTGAACATATGCAAATTACTCTATTTCCATGAAAATAAGAATATTCAATAATAGTTTCTGAATTCTAGAGGGATCAGCTAGGAGGAAAAAGAAAGGTTTCATTTTGTTTACAAAGGTATAATCTACTAAATTGTTGCAAGTTACAGATAGCTTAAGTGAGAAGAAAATAGGTTTCCTTGAATCTGAAATAAAACACTAAAGAGCCAGCAGTATTTCAAACAAAAAGTCCCAGAAGTTAGAAACATCCTCATCAGTTCGCTTAGTCCCTTGTCATCAACTCTTGTTATGCCCAATCTTGAGTTAGCAGCTTTATGAATTCATGGGTTTCTTTTTAATTTTTTAGAGTTTATTTATTTTGAGAGAGAGAGAGAGAGAGAGAGAGAGCGAGAGCGAGCAGGGGAGGGGTAGAAAGAGAGGAAGAGAGAGAATCCCAAGCAGGCTCTGCACTGTCAGCACCAAGCGCCAGCTCATGAACTGTGAGATCATGACTTGAGTCGAAACCGAGAGTCAGACGCTGAGCTGAACTGACTGAGCCACCCAGGCACCCTTGAATTCACCAGTTTCTTTATTAGAGTTCTGGAAATTCTTACCCAGTTCAGTGATATGATTTTGAAGTTATCAGAAACCTGAACACTACCATACTTGTGAGAGTCCTTTCCATGAATCTCTGTGAAGGTGGAGCACTTTTGCCTGTAGTTGACTGCAAAAGCTTTTAGAAAAGCATCTGAGTGGGGCGCCTGGGTGGCTTAGTCAGTTAAGCGTCCGACTTTCACTTAGGTCATGATCTCGTGGTTCGTGGGTTCGAGCCCCTCGTCGGGCTCTGTGCTGACTGCCAGCTCAGAGCCTGGAGCCTGTTTCAGAGTCTGTGTCTCCCTCTCTCTCTGACCCTGCCCTGCTCACGCTGTCTCTCTCTCTCTGTCTGTCTCCTAGAAATAAATAAAACATTTAAAAAAAAAAAAAAAGCATCTGAGTAAAACAAAAAGCTTTGAATGACAAGACTCAAAAATAGCCATGGTTAAAGATCTGGCAAGAGTTCATTATAATAGAATTGACAAAGAAATGTGGTTATTTCTTTGGCACACAACATTCTCGAATAATAATTGGAATTTTGACTGATTACAGAGAGTAAGAAATTCAACATATTTCTAGGAACTTCGATATAATTCAATTTGCATACAATATAATTTCTGAAACATTTATATTGGTAACATGCCCACCCAAATATATATAATCTGAAGATTAACATTACTTCATATTTGACAATATTTCTCATGTATTTTAACATATTAAATAAACCTAATTAGTTTAATATTTCTCTTTCTTATAAGGTCAGAGAACAAATTCTTTTGAGAATTTCCAGGGACCCTCTGGGCAATCTCGAAGTCAATTTGAAGTAAAAAAGATTTTACTTAAAATTTGATTTCGGAGGTTTGTCAAAAATGCCAAAGGTTTGAACACTTGACCAAATAAGATCACAGATCACTGTGAAGTGATACTTAGCTACCTATTTAACCAAAGTAATGATAAAAGATTTCAAAGATAAATATAGAAAAGATTACATGACTGTAAAGAAAATCTTACCTCTTTTACTATTGAGAAGACTTCATTTCTTTCCAGCAATCAAAGACCTGATAAAGATGATATGAAACACAGGAAATTATTTTGACAAAACACAGATATTGTGTATTCTAGGCAGATTATTGAACAGGTAGAGAAAAGTCTTTTACAACAATCCAGGAAAACTTTGTTCTTTTAACTGAGAAAGGAAATTAAATTCTGGTGTTGCATAGGCACAATGTTGATATTGAAGCTCATTTCTTTTATTTAACAAAGTTTTTTTTTAATGTTTATTTTTGAGATACCGAAAGAGGCAGAACATGAACAGGTGAGGGGCAGAGGGAAAGAAACAGAATCTGAAGCAGGCTGCAGGCTCTGAGCTGTCAGCACAGAGGCTGATGTAGGGCTCAAACGCACAAACCATGAAACCATGACCTGAGCCAAAGTCAGATGCTTAACTGACTGAGCCACTCGGGCACCCCTGAAACTCATTTTTAAAAAACCCTTATAATTAATGCATTTAATTTTAGCCAGCTTGACAACACAAGATTTTCTCGTCTCTCCCTCTTTCTATGTCCAGTTAGGTTTTTGTCCTTTATTTTCCTCTTTTTAAAATTTTTTTAAACAACCTTTAAATATCCTTAACTAGGACAAAATCATTCTACTCTCCTATAGCAAAACACGTTAATTATACCTCATACCTTCCCGTACCACAAACATATCTTATTTTTCTTGAAATTTTGCATACAGTTTTTCCTTACCTTCATTATTCCTAGTAGTTTTATATACATGTATTTATTAGAATTCTTTTTTTTTTTTTATAAATTTTTTAATGTTTTATTTATTTTTGAGAGAGACAGACAGACAGCATGAGCAGGGGAGGGTCAGAGAGAGAGAGAGAGAGGGAGACACAGATTCTGAAGCAGGCTCCAGGCTCTGAGCTAGCTGTCAGCACAGAGCCTGATGGGGAGCTCCAACCCATGAACCGTGAGATCATGACCTGAGCAGAAGTCAGATGCTTAACTGACTGAGCCACCCAGGTGCCCCTAGAATTCTTAACCCTTAGGAACCCTAATTTCCAGTGAAAATGAGGAATTAAGCAGTTATGAACTGTTTCTCACATACCAACATTCTGTAGTATATTATCAAATTTATGGATAAGCCATTCATAATTTCTAGAAGCATATTCTTCCTCATAGTAGAATTTTTCAATGAGGCAAAAAACATGTTTACTGACAGTCCCAAATATCTCTTCTCTTTCAAATAAGAGGCTAAAGGTAGGGAAACTTAGTTTAGTAATTACTATTTCAGTATTTTATCTTATTCAGAAATGATCTAGATATTCAGTGAATATCCATCATTCAACTTAGTATAACTATAAGGTTTCAAGTTACTAAAACTATTTTAGAAAATTTTTTTAAATTTCTTTTTAATGTTTTATTTATTTCTAAGAGAGAGAGAGAGAGAGAGAGAGACAGCGTGAGCAGGGGAGGGTCAGAGAGAGAGGGAATCACAGACTCCGAAATAGGCTCCAGGCTCTGAGCTGGTGGTCAGCACAGAGCCCGCCGCGGGGCTCGAACCCACGAACCGTGAGATCATGACCTGAGCCGAAGTCGGACGCTTAACCGACTAAGCCACCCAGGCGCCCCATATTTTAGAAAATATTTTTAAGTAGACACATTGTGAAACACAATTGTTGAAAAGCTCATTTATAAACTTTATCCCATTTACATTTATTTAACTCACTTGTTTTAACCATTTTGCTTGAATTACTCATGAAAGTTTCATAAGACATTAAAGTTAGTCATGATCTTGAGTTACTTTTCTTATTGACAAGTGAAGCAAGTATCAGAAAAATTAGAGAAGCAAAGAACCTAAAAATTAAAATATACAGCTGTTCCCCATGGGGCACCTGAGTGGCTCAGTCAGTTAAGCACCCGACATCAGCTCAGGTCATGATTTTAGGAGTTCCTGAGTTGGAGTCCCCTGTTAGATTCTGTGCTGACAGCTCAGAGCCTGGAGCCTGCTTGGGATTCTGTGTCTCCCTCTCTCTCTGCCCCTCCCCGGCTGATGCTCTTTCCGTCTGTCTCAAAAATGAATAAACATCTTAAAAATGTTTTTTAATAATAAGATATACAGCTGTTCCCAACTTTTTTTTTTTTTTTTTACTGCAGTGCTTGATATACACCAAACAATTTATTTTTATTGTGCATTTTGTTCTTAGGTTGAAAATTTAAACTTCTGGGGGCCCTTGGGTGGCCCAGTCAGTTAAGCCTCTGACTCTTGACTTCAGCTCATTTCCTGATCACACAGTTGCTGGGTTCTAGCCCCAAATCAGGCTCTGTGCTGATAGTGTGGAGCCTGCTTGGCATTCTGGCTCCCTCTCTCTCTGCCTTCTCCCCACGTGCTCTCTCTCTCTTAAAATAAATAAAAAAATAAACTTAAAAAAAGGAAAATTTAAACTTCTGTAAGTTAAACATCTACTAGAGATAATATAAGCTTATTTGACTAATAAACCCTGGTAGAAAAAGTTGTGTGTCTGTATTATATTCAATGCTGACAACTCTAAAGATACCTGGTTTTATTAAACCAACAAACTTCAACTAACTTTTATTTATTTACTGAAGATTCTCCCAGACCACATGAACTTGAAAACCATTTGGGCTAGTTTCTATATTTCTGAGAGTTTTAAAAATACTTAATTTATATAAACACTTTTTATTATTAAATGTTTTTAAAAATTTATTTTTGAGAGAAAGAGACAGAATGCAGGCAGGAGAGGGGGCCACAGAATCTGAAGCAGGCACCAGGCTCTGAGCTGTCAGCACAGAGCCTGATGCGGGGCTTGAATCTACAAACAGTGAGATCATGACCTGAGCTGAAGTCAGATGCTTAACCAACTGAGCTACTCAGGTGCTCCAACACTTCCTATTTTTAAAACCAGTTAAAGCAGAGCTGTATTTTGGATTTTGGCAACAACTTGTAGAGGTAGTATATATGTATACATACATTCATATACACCTATACATACACACATATAGACATACATAAAGTTAGAGAGATGCAAATAGAGATCTTCTAGTTTTCATTTAAAATTTTTAAAAATGTTTTTATTTCTGAGAGTGAGACAGCATGAGTAGGGGAGGGTCAGAGAGAGAGGAAGACACACAGTCTGAAGCAGGCTCCAGTCTCTGAGCTAGCTGTCAGCACAGAGCCTGATGAGGGGCTTGAACCCACGAACTGTGAGGTCATGACCTGAGCTAACGTCAGAGGCTTAACCGACTGAGCCACCCAGGTGCCCCATAGTTTTCATTTTACATCTTCACCATGAGTTAGTAAATTCTGTTTCTGTATTTATACCTAACTTACAAGAGTTGACCTCATCTTTGCATTATTACCGTGCTGATGCTATTAATTTGGATTCTGTTTTTTAAGCAGACAGAACAATTAAGGTTACCTGCTCAAAGATGAGTCAAGTTCTTACCAGTATTTAGGGGAAAGACTTTTAGGATTTTTATTTGCCTTCGATAGGTAATTTTACAGAGGCTGTGTACTAAGTTTGGGGTAGAGGACCCTGTGGAAATGGCAAATAGGAGTTTGGGGTTGTTTTTTTTTTTTCTAAAGACTTTTCCCACCTGCCACCCTGCCCTACCTTTTTTTCTTTTTGTCTCAGAGGTTATGTTAGCCAAGAATTATCTTCTGGAATTATTTATATTTACATCTCCAAGGGTTTGAGAAAGGATACAGGTTTTCTCTCAGAAGGAATTCAGAGGCACATTTGCCTATTATCAGAAATCTAGGATTATTACCATTTAAGTTTTTTCTTTAAGTGTAGGATAGTCCATTGACTTGAGTGTGTTAGGGGCAGGAGGGACAAAATGTGGAAAGGCCTGGAGTGAGTGGGGTTTGGTTAGAGTTAGGGACGTAAATTCACCTTTCTGCCTGTTTTCGGTGCCCTTGTCAAAACTTCTGTGGGGGATGGGGAAGCTATCGGTGTTTATGTAGGTTTCACGCTTACTTGAATGTCTTTTACGTTTCTTAATTTTTATTCTAAGTCTGATCTCTGCCACGGAATGTTGTCAATGGAGTCTTCAGTCAGCTAAAGCTTTCCCTTGTGTCTTTTTCTTTATTTTCCCCCTTTCTCAATCTGATCTTCCCATAGTTATTAATAGAATTGCTTAAGATGAGAGCTCTCTAAAATTCCTTTTAAGTATAAAAGCCAAAGTCTTCAAAAGTATATTTATTTCAATTTCACTTGAAAGCAGTAAGACTTTCTGTGACTTAACTATGGGCACTGGAGACTTCCTTAAAGAAGAAACAGAAGACGGGCGCCTGGGTGGCTTAGTCGGTTAAGCGTCCGACTTTCGCTTAGGTCATGATCTCGCGGTTCGTGGGTTCGAGCCCCGTGTCAGGCTCTGTGCTGACTGCCAGCTCGGAGCCTGGAGCCTTTTTCAGAGTCTGTCACTCCCTCTCCCTCTGACCCTTCCCTGCTCACACTGTCTCTCTCTCGTAGAAATAAATAAAACATTTAAAAAAAAATTAAAAAAAAAAAAAAAGCAGAAGATGCAGCCCCATCCAAGATCCAGAGTTGCTCTTAAAAATAGCTTAAGAAAATAAAGACCTTCATTGTCCCAGGCAGTAAGGATCGTGTTTGCGAAAACTTATCTCTGATGCTCCCATGAATTTGACAGTCCAGTCACAGACCTGCTAATCTGTGATACTGGGTAGGCAATGCTAGGATGAGACATTGTAAGAGGTAACAAGGCAACTAAGGTTGAGAGGGCAAAAGCCACTTATGGACCGAGACTGCTTACTTAGGACAAACCCTGGAAACTGGCATGGCCAGGCAAAGAGACTTCTTGTCATTTTGTGTTCAGGGCTTATAACCGGCTAGCTAACCACCTGCTACAAGCCCAGTGACCTGTGCCACCCAGCTGATGGAAACCAGAGAGAATATTCTCATTAGTCACAAAGCCAAGCTCCTAGGACATTCCAGTTCTGACCTCAATTCCAGCATGCTGGTTTTCTCCCCATACAGCCAAGCAATTCTCTAATTTTTTGTAGACCGGGTGTCCCTCAAATTTCACTCAACTCTGACACATTCCACCCAAAGATAGCATGGGATCCCATAGTTTAAGAGCTCAGTCCCACAAAACTACCTCCCCACTTCAGATGTCAGTTCAAAATTCATATTGTCCCCTGTACTAAGACTGACTGACTATAAATCAGACCCTATTACCCACTCCTTGAGTTTAACTTGCTAGAATGACTCACAGAACCCAGGAAACCAGTTTAGTTGCTAGATTACCAGTTTATTACAGAGGATGTTAAAGGATATGAATCAACAACCAGATGAAGAAATACACAGGGCAAGCTCCCAAACTCGGAAGCTTCCGTCCATGGAGTTTGGAGCTGACATGTGGATGCATTCTGGTTCACCAGTCTGGAAACTGTCTGAAACTTGTCTGTTTGGATTTTTATAGAGGCATTGTTATATAGACACAATTGATGAAATCATTGACCATTGGCAATTGATTCAACCTTCAGCCCTGTTTCCTTCCCTTGGTGAGGGGGGTGGGGCGGGACTGAAAGTTCCAACCCTCTAATCATGTGGTTGGTCCCCTTGGCTACTAGCCTCCATCCTTAGGTGTGTTTTCTACAAGCCCCCTCATTAACATACACTTAGGTGTGCTTTAAAGGAGTTTGTTAAAAATATCAAGACCCTTTTATTGCTCTTATTAGGAAATTTCAAGGGTTTTAGGACATCTATGCCAAAAACACAAAGAGTAAATGTATATTTATTATAAGTCATATTATCACAGACATAAGAACAAGGCAAAAGGAGAATCTCGTCCTATGATATTCTTCTTTATGACAAATGACACAAAAGTCAGAGGCAAAGGAAAATAATGACTATCTCTGGAAGGCCAAAGATCAATAATCAGTGGGTAGGTTGCCCAAACCAAATTCCTGAGAGTCGTAACCCGCAGAACTAATTCTCAGAACTGTTTTCCTCCTGCCAATCTGATTTTGAAAAGGAAGGGGAAAGGAAAATGATAACTTTCTCTTTTGCAGAGATACAGGAAACTGACATGGCAAGAATTCTTACCTTCTGCCAGCTTATTTAGGTCCTGGAATCTCTGTGAGCCCTAGCCGCCCGTGTCAGCAGGGTCCCAGCCAATGCTCCCCTTCTTGTCCCCAGAACTGTGGAGGAGGAAAAACTTCCTTCTACTCTTCTACCCACAGGTTCTGTGTGGGCCTAGGAAATAAACTGACATAGGACAGATGAACAAGAGGAAAACAGACAAAGATTATTTTACATGTACCTAGCAGTTTTCACAAGAAAATGAAGACCCAGAAAGCAGAAAGGCCCCAAAGCTCATACACTAGGTTGAACAAAGACTAGTAATTGTGAAAAAGGAACAAAGATGTAATGAGGAGACTAACTGATCATTTTAATGATTAATTAATCATTTCATTCCAGATTTCTCTGGACCTCAACTCTGTCTCTCGTGGTAAAAACGTTGCTTTTCTCCAAATGCAAGGAGGGAGGCTTCTACCTGGAGAATCCCCTCCTGCTTTGAGGAAGAAAAAGGAGAGGGCATGTGTGTCTTTCTTACACCTACTGTTTCTCAAGTACCTTTAGCTCAAAATAACTCTTGTGCCAAAGGGACATATTTTGAGGTGGCTTGTCCTGCCACTCTTCAGTAACATACCTTCACAAGGTCTTTAACACAGGCATGACTCAATGAGTAAAATGAAACTGCAGAAAGAAAAAAAAATCCTTCTTGTAGTTAACAACATGCTAGGGTTTGTATTAAGAAAAGTCAGATGGGGAACCTGGATGGCATAGTTGGTTGGGTGTCTGACTTCAGCTCAGGTCATGGTCTCATGGGTTATGAGTTTAAGCCCCACGTTGGGCTCTGTGCTGACAGCCCATAGCCTGGAGCCTGCTTCGGATTCTGTGTCTCCCTCTCTCTCTGCCCCACACCTACTCCTGCACTGTTTCTCTCTCTCTCTCAAAAATAAACATTAAAAAAATGTTTTTAAAAAGTAGTCAGAGGGCCACTGATTTTTGTGTTGAGTTACTTCATATAGATTAATACATAGATTAATTTATATAAGATTAACATTAGTATGTGGGACATGTTTTTTTGGCTTGAAATTATTAAACATTTTAATCAACATTTAAAAATCAAGGGATTTTTCACCAATTTTATTGAGATATAATTGACATGTAACATTATTTACCATTGTACAATTGTAATTGTATGATATACACTTATGTACAATTGTAATTGTATGATATACACTGTATACAACATAACTACATTCACCATGCTGTACCTCATATCCCTGGAGCTTCATCATCTTATAACTGGAAGTTTGAACCTTTTTACCACCTTCATTCATTTCCTCCATCCCTCTCCCACCTCCTGCCTTTGGCAACCACCGGTATGTTCTCTGTTTCTATGAATTCAATTTTCATTAGATTCCACATGTAAAGGAGATCATACAGCATTTGTTATTTGCCTTGTTTCAGTTAACATAATGCCTTCAAAGTCCATCTGTGTTGTCAAAAATGATAGAATTTCCTTCTTGTAGATGAGGGAATATATATATATACGTATAATATATATATATTCCATTGTATATATATATTCTATTGTATATATATAAACTGCAGTTTCTTTTGCATTCATCTATTGTTAGGCACTTAGGTTGTTTCCATGTCTTGGCTATTGTATAAATGCTTTCATGACCATGGGAGTGAAGATACTTCTTCCACATAGTGATTTTGTTTCTATTATATATGTAAAACCAGAGGTAGAATTGCTGGATTATGGTAGTTCTATTTTTAATTTTCTGATAAACCTCCACAGTTTTCCATAGTGTTGCGACAATTTGCATTCTCACCAACAATCCACGCAAGAGTTCCTTTTTCTCCACGTCTTCATCAACACTTAGTATCTCATCTTTTGATGATAGCCATTCTACGGGGAGTGAGGTGATAACTCATTATAGTTTTGATTTGCATTTCCTTGATGATTAGTGATACTCACCACTTTTTCAAGTACCTATTGGGGCCTTTTGTGTGTCTTCTTTGAAAAACTCTATTCAGATCCTCTGCCCAGTTTTTAATTAGATTGCTTGGTATTGAGTTGTATGAATTCCTTATCTATTTTAGATATTAATCTCTTATCAGGCAAATGATTTATAAACTTCTCCCACTACATAGATTACCTTTTAATTTTGTTGATAGTTTCCTTTGCTGTGCAGAAGATTTTTAGTTTGATACATTCCTATTTGCTTTTGCTTTTGCTTTTGTTGTCTGTGCTTTGGGTATCTTACCCAGGAATCATTGCCAAAATCAAAATCAATGTCAAGAATTTTCTTTTTTTTTTCCCTAGGAGTTTTATGGTTTCAGGTCTTATATTTCAGTCTCTGATCCATTTAAAGTTATTTTTTATGAGTGGTATAAGACAGTGGTCCAGTTTCATTCTTTTGGATGTAGATATCCTGTTTTTCCCAGCACCATTTATTGAAGAGACTCTCCTTACTCATTTTGTGTTCTTGACTTCCTTGTCAAACTTAGTTGACTATATGTGCATCGGTTTATGTGTAGTCTGTTTGTTCCACTGGTCTATGTGCCTATTTTTATGCCAGTACCATACTGTTTTGATCACTATGTAAGATAGTTTGAAATCAGGAAGGGTGATGCACCCAGCCTTGTTCTTTCTCAAGATCCCAATGGCTATTCAGGGTATTTTGTGAACCCCCAAAAAAATTTAAGAAAGTTTTCTCTATTTCTATGAAAAATACCATTAGTATTTTGACTGAGATTACATTGAATTTGTAGATCACTTTGGGTAGTGTAGACATTTTTACAATATTAATTTGTCCATTCTAAGAACGTGGGATATGTTTTCATTTATTTGTGTCTTCTTCAATCTCTTTTATTATAGTGTTCTGTGTAAAGGTCTTTCACATTGTTTTTACATTTATTCCTAAGTGCTTCACTGCTTTTAATGCTATTGTAAATGGAATGGCTTTCTTAATTATTCCTTTAGATTGTTTGTTTTTGTCATATGCAAATGCCACTGATTTGGATAAGGTAATCAGTGTGCATTTGTTTGTCACCATTCCCTCCAACCTTCAGAGCCTGGGCATTAGCTCCACAGTGCAGCTTCTGCTTGGTCTAATGTAGATAACTGGAAATAAGCAAAATATTGGTCTGGTGATTTTTGTAAGATAGGATAGCTTTCCTGAAGTTCTGCATAGTGAATTAATGGCGGAGAAAAGCCCTTGAAGGCCTATCAACACATGTCTTTTAATCTACACCCTGATCTTCAGGTCAGTGCGCTGGGAATTCTTTCAGGAACAGACCTGAGATTTTAGAATAAAATTGGATACCAAAATAAAAATTTATCACAGTAAAAAAAAACAAAAAAAAAACAAAAAACAACTGACTTCTGTATATTGATTTTGTATACTGCAACTTTACTAAATTTACTTATTCTAACTAATTTTATTATTCTATTTAGTTAAGTCTTTAGGGTTTTATATACATAAGCATGTCATCTGCAAAGATATATTTTATTTTTCTTTCTGATATGGATGCTTTTATTTATTTTTCTTGCTTAATTGCTATGGCTAGAATTTTCAGTACTATGTTGAATAGAAATGGTGGAAATGGGCATCCTTGCCTTGTTTCTAATCTAGAGGAAAGGATTTTCACTTTCCATTATTGAGTATGATGTTACGTGTGTGCTTGTTGTATATGGCCTTTATTATGCTGAGGAACATTACTTCTTACTCATTTTGGTGACTGTTTTTATCATAAATTCTGTTACATTTTGTCAACTATTTTTCTACATTTATTGACATGCTCATATGGCTTTTATTTCTCACTTTCTTTTTTCTTTTAACTTTTTAAATCTTTATTTATGAGAGAGAAACAGTGACAGAATGCCAGCAGGGGAGGGGAAAGAGAGAGAGGGAGATACAGAATCTGAAGCAGGTTCCAGGCTCTGAACTGTCAGCACAGAGCCCAATGCGGGGCTTGAACTCACAAACCGTGAGATCATGACCTGAACTGAAGTCAGACACTTAACCCATTCAGCCACCCAAACACTCCTATCCTTCACTTTCTGATGTGGTCTCCTATCCTTCACACATTGATTGATTTGAGGATGTTGAATTTTGCTTGCATCCCAGGGATAATTCCCACTTAATCATGGTGAATGATCATTGTAATGTGTTGTTGAATCAAGTTTGCTGATATTTTCTTGAAAAATCTTGCATCTATGCTCATCAAGAATATCAGCCAGTAACTATCTTTTCCAGTAGCAGTCTAACCTGGCTTTGGTATCAAGGTAATGCTGGCCTTGTAAAATGAGTTTAGGAGGGCTTCCTTCTCTTCAATTTTTGGAAGAGTTTGAAATGGATTGATGTTAATTATTCTTTAAATGTTTGGGAGAACTGATCAGTGAAACCACCCAGGCCTTGGCTTTTCTTTGTTGGAAAGTTTTGATTACTGATTCAATCTCCTTACTAGTGATTTGTTCAGACTTTCTAATTCTTCATGATACCGCCTTGATAGGTTGTATAATTCTAAGAAGTTATCCACTTATTCTAGGGTATCCAGTTTGATAGTGTGTAATTTTTTGTAGTTTCTCATAATCTTTTGTATTTTTGTGGTATCGGTTGTAATGTCTCCTCTTTCATTTCTGAATTTGAGTCCTTTCTCTTTTTTCTGAGGTAATCTAGCTAAAGGTTAACTTTTTTGTCTTTCAAAAACCAGCTCTTACTTTCATTGCCATTTTTTGGTCCTGTTAATGTTTTTATGCTCTTTTCTTTGTTCTATGCTCTTTACTTTCTTCCTTCTGCTAATATTAAGCTTAGTTTATTCTTCTTACATTTTCATTTGTTTTTTGATTTTATTGATTTCCCTTTTGATTTCTTCTTTGATTCATTAACTTTTCAGTAACAGTTGTTGAATCTCACATATCTGTGAATTTTCCATCTTCTGCCCTATTATTGATTTCTACTTTCATACCATTGTCAGAAGATACTTGGTATGGTATTAATCCTAATTTTATTAAGAATTGTTTTGCAGCCTATCATGTAATCTATTCTGGAAAATGTTCTATATGCACTTGAGAATAACGTGTTTTCTGCTGCTGTTGGCTGAAATGTTCTGGTATATGTCTGTTAAGTCCATTTGATCTAAAGTATCATTGAAATCCATTTTTTAAAGTTTATTTATTTTGGGGTGCCTGGGTGGCTCAGTCAGTTGAGCGTCCGACTTTGACTCAGGTCATGATCTTGCAGTTCATGGGTTCGAGCCCCGCATTGGGCTCTGTGCTGACAGAGCTCAGAGCCTGGAGCCTGTTTTGGACTCTGTGTCTCCCTCTCTCTCTGCCCCTCGCCCACTTTTACTCCGTCTCTCTCTCTGTCTCAAAAATAAATAAACTATAAAAAAAATAAATAAATAAATAAATAAATAAATAAACTATAAAAACTTTTAAAAATAAAGTTTATTTATTTTGAGAGAGGAAGTGTGTGTGTTCTGTGTGTGTGTGTGTGTGTGTGTGCGCGCGCGCGCATGCACAAGTAGAGAGGCAGAGAGAATCCTGCACACTTGTCAGCACAGAACCTGATACGGGGCTCAATCCCATGAACTGTGAGATCATGACCTGAGCTGAAATCAAGAGATGGGTGTGTGTGTGTGTGTGTGCGCGCGCGCGCATGCACAAGTAGAGAGGCAGAGAGAATCCTGCACACTTGTCAGCACAGAACCTGATACGGGGCTCAATCCCATGAACTGTGAGATCATGACCTGAGCTGAAATCAAGAGATGGACACTTAACCAATTGATCCATCCAGGCGCTCCCAAATTCATTATTTCTTTATTGATTTTCTGTCTGGATGATCTATCCATTGTTGAAAATAGGGTATTGAAGTGCTTTACAATTGCATTGCTCTTTTATCCTTCAGATATGTTAATAGTTATTTTATATAATTTTACCCTAATATTGGTGCCTGTATGTTTACAATTATTATGTCTTCCTGATAAACTGACTTCTCTATCATTATATCATGACCTTTTTTTGACTTCTGTTAATTTTTGACCCAATGTCTAATTTTTTTAAGTAGCCACCACACTTTGTGTAGAGCCCAACACAGAGCTTGAACTCATGATCCTGAGATGAAGACCTGAGCTGAGATCAAGAGTCAGATTCTTAACTGACTGAACCACCCAGATACCCTGACCTATTGTCTATTTTAAGTGTATTATAAGTATATTTACCCCTGCTCTCATTTGGTTTCCATATCTTTTTCATTACTTTCACTTTCAGCCACTGAATTTCCTGAAAGCTTAAGTGAGTCTGTTATAGACAGCATATAATTCATTCAGTCACTGTCTTTTTTTATTTTTGTCTTAAAAATTTTTTAAGTTTTATTTTTTTCTGATAGAGAGAGAGAGAGAGAGACAGCATGAGCAAGGGAGGGTCAGAGAGTGAGGGAGACACAGAATCTGAAACAGGCTCCAGGCCCTGAGCTAGCTGTCAGCACAGAGCCTGACGTGGGGCTCGAACCCATGAACCGTGAGATCATGACCTGAGCTTTCGTCGGTCACCCAACCGACTGAGCCACCCAGGCGCCCCACTCTGTCTTTTTAAATAAAATTTTTTTTTACATTTATTTAATTTTGAGAGGCAGAGGCAGACAGAGCACAAGTTGGGGAAGGGCAGAGAGAGAGGGAGACACAGAATCTGAAGCAAGCTCCAGGCTCTGGGCTGTCAGCACAGAGCTCAACACGGTCTCAAACTCACAAACCATGAAACCACGAGCTACGCCAAAGTTGGATGCTTAATGGACTGAGCCACCTAGGTGCCCCAGTCACTGTCTTTTAATTGGAGAATTTAAGCCATTTATATTTAGAATAATTGTTGATAGGTGTGGACTTCTAATTGTCATTTTGTTACTTGTTTTCTGAGCATTTTATATTTCCTTTGTTCCTTTCTTCCAATATTGCTGTTTTTCTATGTGAGTTGGTGATTATTTGTACTGATGTGCTTTGGCTCTTTTTCTTTACCATTTGTGTCTCTTATAGAGTTTTGCTCTATGGTCACTCTGAAGCTTTTATAATATATCTTATAGCAACAACTGTCCATTTTAAGCCAATAACAACTTCAGTTGCATTAAAAATTTCATTTGTTTACATGCTGCCACAATTTATGTTGATGTACCAATTTGTATCTTTTTACATCATGTATCCATTAATATAAAATCATAGTAATAATTATTTTTAACAGCTTTGTCTCTTAACCTATATTTTAGAGTTTGAAGTGATTTACACACCACCACTACAGTATTAGGGTATTTTAAATTTGACTATATATTTGCCTTTACCAGTGAATTCTATGTTTTCATATATTTTCATGCTGCTATTTAATGTCCTTTCATTTCAGCTTGAAGTCCCCTTAGTATTTTTTTGTAGGGAAGGTCTATTGGTGATTCTCTCAGCTTTAATTTGTTTAGGAATGCCGTTAGCTCTCCTTCATTTCTGAATGACAACTTTGCTGGGCCTTTGATAACAAGTTTTCTTCCTTGAGCATTTTGATATATCATTTCACTCTTTCCTGGCCTGTAAGGTTTCTGAGATGAATCTGCTGACTGCCTTATCAGGGCACACTTGTATTTGATAAGACTTTTTTGTTTTGCTGTTTTCAAAATTCTGTCTTTGATATTTGAGAGCTTAATTATAATGTGCCTTGGTGAAGATATCTTTGTGTTTAGTCTGTTGGGAGATCTTTGACCTTCATCTACCTAGATGACCATATTGCTTTCCATATTTGGGAAATTCAGCCATTTTTTTTCTTTAAATATGGCTTCTGTCCCTTTCTCCCTCTCTCCTCCTCTAAGATTCTGATAATCTGGACAGTGTTTTACTTGCCGGTTTCTCATAATACACATAGGCTTTCTCCACTCTTTTCCTTCTAATTTCTTGAAGTTTTCCAACTAAGTAATATCAAGAGATCTGTTTTCAAAGTCACAGATCCTTTTTTGACCAATTGTGCCTGCTGTTGAAGGTCTCTATTGCATTTTTTTCCATTGCATTTGTTGTACTCTTCAGTTCCAGACTTTGTTTTCTTTTGTCTTGTTTTAATAATTTCTCTGTTTCTATCACATTTTGTTCATATATTGTTTTCCTGAGTTAACTGAGTTATCTAGGTTCTCATGAATCTCGCCCGGCTTTCCTAAAATAATTATTTTGAATTCTTTTTCAGATAACTCACAGATCTCCATTTTGGGGAGATCAGGTCAGTAACTAGAGAACTGTGTTCCTGTGGTAGTGTTAGGTTTCCTTGCTTTTCAATTGTTCTGATGGATTTGCGCTGATACCTGTGCATTTGATTGTGCAGGCACTTCCTCCAGCCTTTTCACACTGTCTTTGGTAGGAAAAGACTTTCACGTGGAGGTGGCTATGAGGGTGTTGGCTGGGTGGGATGCAGTGTCTTTGGTTCCTGAGAAGGCATAGTGGCATAGTCTTTGTGCAGCTCCTCAGCAGAGAATAACATTGGTCAGACTACAGAAATCTTCTGTGGCCAGTAGTGGAGAGGCCCTACAGGTGTCAGTGACAAGCAGAGCTATGGGATCCTCAGAAGCAAGAGCTTCTGGGGTCTTTCTGTTCTCTTTTTCTTGCCCCTGGAAGGGCGTTCTAGTCAAGGGGATCCTTCTCTGCACCTGGGCTGGCATGTTGGCACTCAGAGCAGTATAAGAACCAGGGTCCTGGGATCAGGCAACATGGAAGTACCACAGCACCTCAGTCATGGAGCTCAGGTGTATTTGCTGCAGCTGTGGCACTGGTGGCTAAGGTGTGGCACGTGTTGATCACCCGTGAAACCAACTTGGGACTCAGGGGCTCACTGCAGTGACTGTGGCCAAAGGAGGATGGGATGCAGTAGCAGCATAGGTCCTGGGATGACAAGGTACAGCAGTGGCTTGGGCCCAGAGGGTAGGGTGCAGTAGCAGCACAGCCTGGAGATAGTGGGTTAGAGCCTCAACTGTGGCCCCAGGGGCAGTCAGAAGACAGCGGCAGAAAAACCCTGGTGCTTATTTACTGTAGCCACATATTGGAACCTGGGAGCTGAGCTCAGAGCAGTGGCAGCACAGCTCTGGCAATGAGAGTTCAGGGCCAGGACCTGGGACCCTGGTGGTGAGGCTCAGGAAGGCAGCAGCCCGGTCCCAACAAGGAAGGTTCAGAGCTATGAACTGGGATGCTGCACAGGTCTCAGGGCGGCAGCAGCACCACGGCAATGTTAGCTGGATTGCACCGTAGGATGGGAAGATGGGGTTCACGGCATTGGCAGCCCGTTTGCAGAAACGAGGGTTCAGAGCCATGACCTAGGACTGGGCGGGTGTGGACCTAGGCTCAGGGCAGAGACAGGACGGCCCCAATAATGTAAATAAAAGCATGACTTGGGACCCAGGGGGTGGGGCTTAGAACAACAGAGGTTGCTCTGGTAATGATGGGACAAAGCCACAGCCTGGGTTCAGGAGTGGGATGCAAAGCAATGGTAGTTCTGGTCCTCTATATACTGAGGTGCTGGGCTCCCCCATCCTGGGAGTAAATGCAGTAAGTGGTAAAAGGTCTGGGAGACCTTTTGTAGCTTAGTGATGAGGCTTGATGGGGTTCTGCTCTCCTCTCTTCAGTGGGGTAAAATTCTTCTGAAAGGATCTTTACTGGTGTCAAGCTGCTCTTAACTATGACACAGGTAATATGCTTCCTCTACTTCTCTATACAGCCACATTTTATTTTATTGTTTAATTTCATTTCTTTTATATCTGTGCAGAGTTTGGGCTGCTGTTTTGTAGTCTAGCGCTTTCCCTGAACTACTTTTTTGGTTTTACCTAGTGTGTGTGTGTGTGTGTGTGTGTGTGTAAGGGAAGACAATAATTGGAACCTCTTAACCCTCCATCGTCCTGATGTCACCTCTTGTCTTTAACTATGAAGAGTTTAATTATAATGTGTCTTGAGGTGATCTTTTTCAGTTCATCTCGTTTGAAACGCTCAAGGTTTCCTAGATCTGGATGTCTCTTTCTTTCCACAATTTGGAGGAGGAGTTTTCAGACATTATTTAAGTAAGTTTTCTCTCCTTTTCTCTCTCTCTCTCTCTGCCTTCTGGTGTTGCTCTTAATGGAGGACTTAATTTCAGGCTCCTCACTGGGACCCCTATAATGTGAATATTGGTCCACTGGATGGTGTCCCAAGCTATTTTCACTCCTTTTCATCTTTTTCCTTTTTGCCCCTCTGATTATATAAATTCTACTACCCTGATTTCTAGTTTGCTAATCGTTTCTTCCATTTCATCTAGTCTATTGTTGGACCCATCTATTAAATTTTTCACTGTAAAATTTATATATATGTGTTCTTCAGCCCTGTGATTTCTATTTGGGAGTTATATTTTCTCTCTTTGTTGAGACTGAAATTTTTCACTTTTTTTGTGTGTTGTTCTCCTCACCTCAGTATCTTTATGACCATTATTTTGAACTATTTATTAGGGAAATTACTTATCTTTATTTCATTAGGATCTGTTTCTGGAGTTTCATCTTGTTTTCTTGGGATCATATTTCTTTGTTGCTTCATTTTTCTTGGCCTTCTCTGTTGATTTTTTAATTATTTTGATGTATTTTAGAAAGAATGAGCAGGAGAGAGGGGTAGAGAGAGAGCATCCTAAGCAGGTCCCACACTCAGTGTGGAGCCCAACACAAGGCTCCATCCCATGACCTGGGGATCATGACTGAGCTGAAATCAAGAGTTGGTGGCTCATCCACCAGGCACCTCTCTGTGTTGATTTCTGTGCATTAGATAGAACCTCTCCCTCTCGCAGTGTTAGGGTGTTCTCCTGTAGGAGATGAACCTTATCCATCAGGCTAGACTTGTAAGGCCACAAGTCTAAACGTCTAAACCAAACTGACTCCATGACAGGCTTTAAGTTTCCCCTCTAAACTAGAAGGCCTGAGTTTCAGCTTCCCCGAAACTATCAGGTAGTTACACATTGCCCAAGGCAGGAGTAATCACCCTTGCAACACTCAATCTGGAAAGGCCAGCGACAGCCCTCCACATTATTAAGGGAGAGGCCTGGAGATAGAAACTATAGATAGGACCCTGTTACCTAATGTTGAAGTTAAGTTAGTTGCCAAGTAAGACCCTAGGCTCGCTCTGTGATTGGTTAAATTTAAAGGTACTCTAAACGTTGTAATTGGATCCCGCCAAAAGTAACGAATACTCTAGACAATGTGTATGGTCAAACCCGCTGTCAATGATGTTGAATAATTATGATTGGATCACTGTTCCCATGTCACAACTTCTGTAACTGCCCCGTCACAAACCCCATAAAAACCCTACTCTGCCCTTGTTCGGAGCTCTCAGCACAGATCCATACGCTGGTGAAGTCTGTGAGCCCGAGCCCGTAATAAAGCCCTTTGCCTTTGCATGCGTGACTCCGTTTCCCTGGTGGTCTCTGGTCTGTGAGGATACTGCGATCTGGGTATAACAGACTAAGATTTTGGCTGTTTCTCAAACCTTTGGAATCCTCTAAACAGCCTTCTTTGCTCTTTGTGGCTTGTAGTTGAGGGAATGTTAAGGGAAAGATCTCAGTGCCTCCATGTCAGGCCGATTAGAGGTTAGGCCCTCAGGCAGCAGCCTTTAAAATATGCAAATATACCTCTTTCAGGGGAAGACTGGGAAATCTACTCTCTCTGCATTGAGGGGGGCTGGGCAGTAATGGCTGGGTTACGAAATTTCTTTTTTACAGTTCCACTGAATCTGTGCATATAAGCCCTACTGGCCACCAGATCCAGGCAATCAAAGGGTACATCATCTGGGTAACAGTGGCAAAAGCCAGGGCCCCGTACATGTGTGCAAGTTCTTTTCAAGGAGACCCTGGTCACTTGGAGCAGAGCAGAGCAGAGGGAGAACCCAGAGGAAGTGATGGCCTTCCCCATTGCATCCTCTTTAGATAAGTGGTAAAATAGGAGTCTAACCTTCAGCCTGCAGCTTTTTAAAAGATATGCAAATATACCTCTTTCAGGAAAAGGCTGGGAGCTGAGTGCTTTTTTTGTGCTAAGCCCTGTGGGGATACCCTTGAGGAGTCTTAATGAGCTCTTTAAAAACCTTTTAAAATGGCTTTGTTTGCTATAATCTTGTGGGTCTCAAGGACACAAGCCCCATTGACTTTCAGAGCTGGGTGCTTTGGAGGCCTAGCTCAAATAATCAACTGAGCCACCCAGGCCTCCTGAGAGATTTAAAAACTAATATTTAAAACTCTAGATTTCTGAGGTACCTGCATCTCAATCAGTTAAGCATCCAACTTCGGCTCAGGTCATGATCTCACGGTTCATGGGTTTGAGCCCTGCATCAGGCTCTCTGCTGTCAGTGCAAAGCCCATAACAGATCCTGTCTCCTCTTTCCCTGACCCTCCCCCACTCATTCTCATTCTCTCTCTCTCTCAAAAATAAACATTAAAAATATAAATCTAGATTTCTGGATTCTCTCCTAGAAAAGAACAATAGTATTGCCCAAAGCATTGAGCGGTTGCATGTGAGGAACAGTTGTGCCCTATACAGGAGCCTGGTCTGTTTTTGCCATTGGGCTCAGCAATCCAATCCCCGCCCAGGCTGGCTTTACCATTAACACCTGCCTGACCCCTCTTAGTTATTTTTTTTTATCACTTATACAATGTTGTATGTCAATTATATCTCAATATGTTTAACCATGGCCTGACATACATGTACTGAAAATGATTACCATGATAAAGTTAGTTAATATCCATCACTTTATATCATTACAAAGAAAAAAATTCTTTGTGTTGACAGCTTTGAGGTTCTGCTTTCTTAGCAACTTTCCCTCTCAGCTGCTGAGTGTGTAATTTTGGTGATGGTGTATGACATATCACATGTACAATATGACAAAGATGTTCACAAGGTTATTACCTAGGGGTTGTGGTTTTAATCTCTGGCCACAAAAAGTGCTACATCACAAATGTGCACACACACAAATATATATAGTTCAGAGTTAAAATGGAACAAAAAACTCCCCCCCCCAATCTTGTGGAACATTATTTGGCTGAATATTAAATCTTGCTCCAGCTTGTGGTCATTTGAGAGACACACAACCCAGACCCACCCCTGTGCAGAATAAGACAATGTGGCCTCATCTAGGGGTAATGGAGTAGGACCGAGATACTATTGTGTTTGGCATGTTTTAGCAAAGATCCCAAATCAATAGTTTGTAAAATTTGATCTGATCAGTTGATGGGTAGCCCTAGAAACCCTGCCATTTTACCCAGTCATGAATCCTTTTCAACTGTATATTCTTCTCATTCCCTGTACCACATAAACACAAATCCGGGGTTCTTCCCTAACTTTTCACTTTCAAAACTCTTGCTCCAGAATTTTTAACATTCTTACTAAAACCTCTAATGCTGCACTCAACCCCAGAGTATAAAGTTAGTGAACAGAAGTTACTATTTTGTTAGTAAGAAATAAAGAAGGCATCTCTTGAACGGTCACTGGACAAGGGCTCACCAAGTTTCTAGAAGTACCCATCCACAAATACAAATCACCTTGCTAATGTAGAACTCTTTTCTGTTGTATTCATTATAATCGACAGGTAATTCCATTGGCCATGAGTTCATCTCTTTCAGTGTCTAGGCTGCCTGTACATTCCATTTTTTTGGTCCATAAAATGGGATGACCATGATAGTGGGTACCTCTCAGGATTATTTTAGAGATCATACCAGGTCTCTAAAATAAGTGTCTGGCTGAAAGTAAGTCATCAGTACATGTTAGTGTTCAGTACAAGATTTTGTCTTTTGGTTGACTTAGAATAAACTGAAATGAGTCAGGGCTAGCTACAGTGAGCAACTATGAAAATGCTGGTTTACATGGAGACTTGATTGTATTCAAAAGGCAAATAAAAAACAGATGTGGGGTTGTCCACATTCCTTCTTACCTTTCAGAGCATAGATCTTTTCTCGAGGTGCCTGGGTGGCTCAGTCGGTTGAACATTCGACTTCGGCTCAGGTCATGCATGATCTCCCGGTTCGTGGGTTCGAGCCCTGCATTGGTCTCTGTGCTGACAGCCAGCTGAGAGCTTGGAGCCTGCTTCGGATTCTGTGTCTCCCTTTCTCTCTGACCCTCCCCTGCTCATGCTGTCTCTCTCTCTCTCTCTCTCAGAAATAAAACATTGAAAAGAAAATTTTTTTAAGATCTTTTAAGGGCATACTTTTTACAAGGATGTTTAAGGATGGTAGATCAAAGGAAGGACATGTAAGATTCAGAAAAAAATATAGGAGCTCATAGTGGCCTGTACAACAGTTATATGCTGTTAGCCAATTAAAACTGTTCACTAACTAACTATAACTGTGGAGCTTCCACACTGGGATTTATTCTATGAACCACATAGAACATATTATCTCACTAATTTGATGTAAAATAATCTGTTCCCACCACTGTGCTGGAAAAATGTGTTAAATCGCCTGGGGAGAAAAATTGAGTGTGTTGTGGCTGCCACCTTGTGGTTTTATGTATTATATTAGTCCGCAGAAATCAAATAAATGTTTTAGACTGCAACAACCAATTTCTAAAGTATACCAACAGTTTAAGTACAGTTTTTTAAAAATTCTCCAAGTTGCAAAAGGGACTATGAACTATTTTCTTGGCCTCCTTGTACTGGATAGCTAGGGTTGAAATCAGGTAAGAATTCACATGAGATCTAAGTCCTATTAGCTCTCAATCATGTAAAATCTAAATTATACGTGATATGTGCTTATGTGTTTCATTAAGCATTTAAAAATGTTTTAATATTTGAGAGCAAGCAAGCATGCAAGGAGGGAGGGAGGGAAGGAGGGGGAAGGGAGAGAGAGAGAGAGAGAGAGAGAGAGAGAGAATGAGAATCCTAAGCAGACTCAATGCTAAGCATGAGATCACAGTCTGAGCCAAAATTAAGAGTCAGACGCTTAACCCACTGCCATCGAGGCATCCCTAAACATTTTCTAAAGTAACAAAATTGTCTCATGCTTAAATTAGATGTGCTAAATAACTTAAGACTACCCACAAAATGGAATATACAATCTCATTAAAAACACAGAATGAGAGAAAAAATTTTGACTTTTTTCCCCCATTCAAATAATTCTATAATCTTTTGAAAGGTAATACAGAGTAGGGGGTACATGCATCCCTGGAACCTGGGATCAAATATCCCACTTGGGTTACTTGTCAGTGATAGGAACGCGGGGATATGACACAATACCTGTGGATCACTTTACTCATCCATAAAACGTGGGTGAGCTCGATAGTGCAGACCCCCAGGGCTGTTGTGAAGACTGATCGTAGCTCTTAGAGCATCATCGGTCAGACTCAGGGAGAGTGATCAATATTCTGGGTAACCATAATAATGAGGTCATGAGTCGAATTAGCTTTATTGCTAGAAATCAGTCTTCCCCCTTCAAAGTGTTCCCCATTTCTCACACTTCATGCTCAGGCACTGATTTTCCCAGCTTTTCCACTCCTGCCTGATTGGTGAGGGCCTTCAAAATAACTGTGAGCAGGGGATCAGAAGTGCTACTGATTAGGGTTTGCTGTATGCCTCTCATTCTGTCCTTTTCAAAAAGCAGTACATGTATTTTTGTTATTCATCCTGCCCTATTATATGCTGAACAGGTGGGGAGGAGATAACTTTCCTTGTCAGTTCACAAAAGGTGTCGCCTGAAACAGACATCCCTATCAGTACATCACCCAGAAATCTTCAACTCTGGGCTTATGGCCATGACAAAGTGGAACTGGGGGGTTGTCACTCTTGAAAATGGGATGAGTGTATTTTGTGCCTAGGAGAGAGAGCTGAATGTTTGGTGACTGGAGGGTGGATATGAGAGTCATATTTTGTCTTCCTTTCTGGTAAATGCAGCTTTTAAGTTAGGAATGGTCACACGACTTGCTCTGACCCATAAAATGTAAGAAAAAGTACTATGTCACTTCAGGGTGGAAGCTCTAAGTTTTGCTACATGATTCACCCCTTTCTCCGTCCCCTGCCTTGCTGGTCACGAAAGCATGTGTCAAAATCATGCTTCCATCAGCCTGGGTCTCAGAGTGATTGTAATCTTTTCACTGAGGAGCTGAGCTCCGTGGACCCAGAGGAATATTAGTGTGAGCAAGAAATAACTTCAGTTGTTGTAATAAACTAGAATTTGGAATTTTCTCATGGTCCTCTCACCTATCCCATTCTAGAAAATGCTTAGGATCACTGCCATCTCCTGGGAGGTGACTCAAGCTGACAAGGGGTTCTTTGCTTAGTTCAGTTCACAGCAGAGACCTGGGCTGTAGTTTGACGCTGGCAGGGGGAGGGGATAGTCAGGAAAGAACAACACAAGGGCTCTGGAGCCAATCTGTCAGGTCACTTGGAGTTCTACTACTTAGTAATTTAGCTGAATGACCTTGAGCAACTGATTTAACCTGTATAAGATGGGGGTAATAAGGCTTACCTGTTCGGTTACTGTACCTGTATAAGAAACCATGTAAAAGGTAATGGTGTCAAATGACCATTTTTTTTTTAAATTTTTTTTTTAAATGTTTTATTTATTTCTAGGAGAGAGAGAGAGAGAGACAGCGTGAGCAGGGGAGGGTTAGAGAGAGAGGGAGTCACAGACTGAAACAGGCTCCAGGCTCTGAGCTGGCAGTCAGCACAGAGCCCGACGCGGGGCTCGAACCCACGAACCGTGAGATCATGACCTAAGCGAAAGTCGGACGCTTAACCGACTAAGCCACCCAGGCGCCCCTTGACCATTTATTATCCTCAAGGAATTATGAATCTGGAATTTGAACACAGCACAGCAGGGGTGGTTCATCTATGCTGGCTGTAACGGAGGTCCCAGATGAAACTGTCCGGAAGTTTATTCACACACCTGGTGATGGATGTTGGCCACTGACTGAGACTTTTGCAGAAGTCAGCCCTAATTCTTACACGTGGCCTCTCCCTGTGGCCTGGGCTTCCTTGCAACATGCATCAACAGAGAAAAGCAAGCACAGGCTGAATCACCTTTTGCAACCTAGC
This sequence comes from Hyaena hyaena, assembly GCF_003009895.1. NCBI lineage: Eukaryota > Metazoa > Chordata > Mammalia > Carnivora > Hyaenidae > Hyaena > Hyaena hyaena. Next base: position 292,062 of record NW_024080740.1, on the reverse strand, counting down.
ATCTGAAAGTCACACTTCTACCAGATTCAGCTGGTCAAGGCAATCTTGAAACCCTGCCCAGGTGCAAGAAGAGAGGAAATAGACTGCCGCTTCAGAGGAGTAGCTAGGGTCTGGGAGATTCTGTGTGACCATTTTTAGAAAACAGTATCTGCCATACTTCCTCAGAGGGAGGGTGAACTCACTGAATGAGTTAATGCAACAGAGTACTTAGCACATTCGGTACATAGTGCTTGGTGTTTGCTAGTGACTGATCCACTGTACGGGTTTAGAACCATGTGGAACTGCCTTCCTGTGTCCAGCTTTTCCCCCATCATGGGCACCACCCCAAGGATCTGTTATCTCAGACTCCAGACCAGACTACGGCAACCCCCAAGGCAGGAAGCATTGAGGAGCATGCTCTGACTCCACGGCCTCAACAAGATTTTCACACAACAGTCTGACATCAGACTTATGGTTAGTGCTCTGACGTTTTCCTTGTAAAGGGTTTCAGAAACCTCAGCCTAATTAATCAAGATAAACACTTGCATATATACAACTGTGTCTTTAAAGCAAGTGATTTGCAAGAAAATGTTAAAACTGTTTGAAGCAGTGGTAGGTATTTAGGTGGTTAATTTTTTTTTCCCCCTATGGAACATATCCTGTCCCCGACTACAAGGCAACTTTTTTAGTTACGTATGCAGGCAAGGTGAAATATACCTCTAAAGGGGTATATCATCCCATAGGGTACATGGAAGAGGCTGAAAAGACAGGACAATATCAGCTAAAATCTTTCAGTCGATGGTGGGGGACTGGATGATCGTTAGTAGTGCTGTGTGGATTGGAACCCACATGCCTCTTCAGCATTGAGTCACCAATATCAGAGCAGTCTAGAAAAACAGGCTTGGCCAGTTTGTAGCTGTTGAGTCACATGTATATATGCTCCAGTGGCTACCATTTCTTTAAACCTTCTAGAATTTCAGTTGCAGAAGAAGAGGCTAACTTTATACCACGTGCCAAGAACCTCTGCTGGATCCCACATGCAGCCTGACATTAGCAAGTTGCTGTAGTTAGGGATGCACTGCTGTGAACCTGGCTGAACTGAGTACCTCTCTTGTCAGACTCGTGAGTGGTATCTGAATATGCCAGCTCTGATAGCCACTAAAATTACAAAGCTGGAGCGAAACTCATACCCTCAAAAACTAACAGTTCGTGGTTTACAGTCCCGCCATGTACATGGCCGAACCACTACCACCTAGTTTCCCATGCATTCTGGGTGTCACCTAGCCTGGCTGGGTGAGGCTACATCAGGAACAGGTTTGCCTGGAGCCAAATTATGCCAGGATTAGGCACTTCAGGCACCTACAGATACAGGATTATCATTGAATCGTCCAATATTAACTCACGGCCGTTCCTCTGCGTTCTAGAGACATTGTAAATTTTTAAGTGAGGGCCTCTAGCCTCAGACAGTCCCCATCTTCCAACTTCCTAGCTGAACTCCAGCCCCACTCATTCTTCCCATCCAGCATTCTGATGCTGACCTGCACACAGGCAGTTTCCTCTTCAAAACTTCCTACTAACTCCATTCATCTTTATAGTGGATTTCAGAACAGTGTCCCTACACAACCAATGAGCATTCAAACAAGATTCTTCTACTTGTTCGTTGACTGTTTCCTTGTTCTTTTCCCACTTGGGTATTTAGAAAACTTTTTCCTTTTGTCAGAAATGCTTGGCTTGAGTTGTTTCTCTACAACAGGGCTCTCTAAACTACGGCCCACTGCCCAAATCCAGCCCGCTGCCGGTTTCTATAAACTCTGAGTAGAACACAGCCCTGCCCACGTGTTTGCATGTTGTCTACGGTTGCTTTTACCCAGTTCCAACAGAGGTCTGCAAAGTCTATGAAACTGACCATCCCTAAGAGTCTGCTGATCTCAGATCTAGAACAGTAGTTCCAGAAGAGGTGTTGGCTCCACCGGGAAAATGAAAGTAAGAATTACGGTCTTACAAGGCAGCGCTGTCACGGACATCTACAGTGGACTCGGCGCCACAGAGCCTGCCTCTCCAGCTGCTGTGAGCACAGAAAGAACAGAGAGGGAAGCCGTGAGAAGGCCACACTAAGAGGAGGCAAGGACTGGAAAGGCACAGGCCCAAATCTTCTAACGCAGCCAGGACGGTGCCTGTGAGTTCGTGCAAATGCCAGACTGCTGCGCCCTGTCCTAAGCTCACTCTCTATCTTACTGGGGTACAGTCAAAGCTGCTCAGAGTGTAGCTGCCTCTAAGGAAGGGGCTCTATGAATATAAACGATTACAGCACCGTGTCAGACTTAAGACTTTTATTTTTTCCATGCCCAACAAGCCTGGGTGGTTGATGCTCACTGCTACTCCTCCTGCCTCCAAGCCCCCTAACTCTTCACAGCGGGAATGTTTCCTTTCACGGGATTGCTCAGACGGCGCCTATGCTTTGGCGGCTGACTTGTAATGGGCCAGTGTGCGGGCGGAAGGGTCTGTGGCATTGATCCACCTGGGCATCCAGTAGTGGGTCAGCCAGTCCGCCCGGCCTGGGTAGTGGCGCTCAAAGATCTGACGGTAGTAGTAGCCTTCCTTAGTTTTAGGAGTATTGAAGGGAAATTTTTGGGCTGCAGTTGCCATCATTGTATCATCAACCTGTAAGAATATAAAAGCAAAACGACTTTTTTAAATGGCATAGGAACACTTGCATTTAATGTGGCTTCGCAACAACAAAAGATAGAAAAAGCATGATTGTGATCTCACAGCTCGTGAGTTTGAACCCTGCGTGAGGCCCTGTGCTGACAGCTCGACCTGCTTCAGATATGTGTCTCCCTCTCTCTCTACCCTTCCCTGCTCATGTTCTGTCTCTCAAAGATTAAAAAGTTGGAAGAAAAAAAGCATGACTGTAAATTGTGCAAAAGACCCTTTGAATCACCCATCACTTAGAAAATGCTAAAATCCCATCAGAGACACAGCTGTAGCAACTTTTAAGGAACATTTTTGGGAATAATTGTAATACAGGGTGGTTCTGAGTGTTTTATGCCTAATAATCTGGCACCCAGCAGGTACTTGAATGAAGGTCAGTGATGATTGGTAAGTCTCCTCTCTTGCTCTTTCAGTTTTAATGCTACTATATAATCCTTCATGCTACTTAAATCTTAAATTCTTTTCTTTCTGTTTATTTTGAGAGAGAGAGAGAGAGCACACGAGCAGGGGAGAGGCAGAAGAGAGAAGAGACAGAATCCGAAACAGGTTCTGCACTGTCCGTACAGAGCCTGATGCGGGGTTTGAACTCACAAACTATGAGATCACGACCTGAGCTGAAACCAAGAGTCAGATGCTTAACTGACTGAGCCACCCAGGTGCCCCAAATCTTATAAAATTCTTATAAAACTATCATTTACAGGAAATTTCTCCTATAGACACAAAACATTTAAACTAAATACAAAATGAGCAGTGATTACCATTCTACATCCAGATTGTCCCATGCCAGAAAGTATTTTTAAAGACCTTGTACCTGATGTTCAATATATTCCTGTAAAATCCTAAACCAGGAATTCTTAACGGAGGTTATTCCATCGCTGAAGGCTTCTTTTGGCCGCCAGAGAATGTCTTTAGGTAGCAGATTGGAGTCCTCAAATGTCTCCCTCAGGAGATGTTTTTCTATCCCATTCTGACATGAAAACAAAGGAATGGCAGTAAAAATTCCAAATATGTTTAATAGCAAGGGACAGTATTCATCTTGAATCAATTCACCTACCTTGGGAATTCTCATATCTGGGGGCAGAGACAAGTAATAGGAAGAAAATCGATGATCCAGGAAAGGGACGCGCAATTCAAGGCTTAAAGGGAAAAGAAACATCTAAATCAAAGTGGATATTTAGTACCTGTCCATTTAGTTTCTCCTTGAGCATTTCTTAGCCATCCAACTGGCCTCTCAGTAATGTTAAAAGTCATTTCTAGTCCTCCTGACTGTCGTCCACTGCTGCAGAAGGACAAAAATCTTCAATCCGAACAACACGTATTACCTCATCTAGAGAGTGAAACAAACTGACAATAATTTTACCTTCCCTTCCATGAACCATTAAATGCACATCTCACAAAGCAGAAAATGGTAAGAATCATAAGTGACCGGATCATTAAGAATGTACTTTTCCTATACCTTTCTGACTCAAAGTTTTTTCTAGGTGAGACCATCTCTTGTCCTATTAAAAACTACATAATTCAAAATTGTTTACTACTGAATGATTTACATACAACATGCAGTATATACAGCTGTCCCAGAGGGTTTCATCAAAGGCCACATCGTGTTTCCTGATTCCTGGTGACTCTGGTTAAGACAAATGGATAGGATTCTGTTCATTCTCCACACCATATCTGATTATTTTCTAATCTAAGTGTGATTTAGTAGAAGCAACTAACATATGTAATATGGTTTATCACCTACAGTAAGAGTCCTGGATTCGCCAACATGACTATAAAGAGAACACGTCAGGCAACCAGAAATAATACAGAAACCTGTTTATAATCTAATCAAACCTCTCGTCTCTTCATTGCCCTGGGCCCACGCAGGTCGCCACCGTGTCAGACAGGCACGGCAGGCACTCAGCACTAGTTACAGGGGCCGCATCATCTTCACTTCTCTTAAAAAGTCTTAAGAAGAGCAGCATCTGCCTTCCCTTTCGGTTGTTCTGACAGCAGCAGAGTGTGGCTGTGCTTTAAAGACAGAAAGTCCATCTAAAACAACCTACAGTTGCCTCACCAGCGCCACAACAGGGCTTTGAGACTAGCTTCGTTTTCTCTAGAAGTCCTATGTCATGGGGCGCCCTGGGTGGTTCAGTGGGTTAAGCGTCTGACTCGATTTTGGCTCAGGTCATGATCTCACCATTGTGAGATCAGGCCCCAAGCTGGGCTCTGTGCTGGCCGTGGAGCCTGCTTAAGATTCATTCCCTTTCTCCCCGTCCCCTGCTCACATGTACCATTCCCTCTTTCTCTCTCTCCCTCTCTCTCAAAAAAAAAGGCCTACTTTGCACAAATGTATAATCAACTGAAAAAAAGAACTGGCCACTGAGCTTTTTGATTTTTGAGCTGTCTTGACAATGGCTTCTCAAACTACTGAGTTACCCGTGGGCAGCAGTAGTGCGATCTGCCCGGAGAACGTCGAACAAGTAGAGTTCCTTCAGAAGCCTCTCGCTCTCCTCCTCGGCTTTTTCAGGAGAAGGAGCCTGTTTTATAAACAGAAAGGTAACGTTACAAATACACCAACAGCTTTGCTTTGTGCACACAGAACAGCATTTATTTCTCTTTCCTGTATTCCTGCTCTAACGGGGGTAAGACAAAAAGCTAGACAAAGTTTGGGGAAGGGAGTCCCTGCTTGCTAAAACAGGCCTGCCTTCACACCAAACCGGTAGTCTCGGACGATAAAATGGACCCCCTGGGCATAATCGTGCCACCACAGGGGATTCAGAGAGGTCAGAAACACGACTGTCATGCTTACCCAGTTCTGAAAATGGAGATTACCTGACACTGTTAAGACGTCTTTCTCTGCCCCAGAGAAGTACAAAGCAGACACTATCCGGTTTCCTCACATACATCACACATCACCAGATATACTCAAGTGTTCAGACAGACGATAGCAAACAAACCACTTTTCTTCACACAGCACCAGTATCTCTCCATGTCAGAAAGCTTACCTTGTGGAAATATATGTAACCCTGCGTAAGCTCATCTGAACCTTCTCCAGAGAAGATCACCACGCTATCTGTGTTCTTCCGAATATACTTGGAGATTAAGTACATACCTTAACAGACAGAAATTGTTGATGTCAACACAACTGTCCACCAAAAATGACTCATGTTTGGCTTTTGGAAACAACAAAGTTTTACTTAGATTTGAACTATGTATTATATAATGTAGTTTCCAAAATAATGAGCTTTTTTTCTATAAGTCAATATTTATGTACTTAACCCAGAAGTTGTATGGTTGCAATGAAATGCAATGAGATAGCCCAAAACCATTCCACAATTTTATTTACTTATATATTTCTAAATTTTTTAAAAACATTTATTTACTTTTGAGAGGGGCAGAGAGAGACACAGGATCTGAAACAGGCTCCAGGCTCTGAGCTGTCAGCACAGAGCCCGAGGCAGGGCTCGAACCCACAAACCGTGAGATCATCGCCTGAGCCGAAGTCAGACGGTCAACTGACTGAGCCACACAGGTGCTCCTCCTTCCACAACTTTATACACAGGTTTTAAAATTGTTCTGCTTTTAGACCAAGAATACCCACCTTAAAACTTTGACAAACTGAACAATGACAAATTTCTAAAACAAATTCCTAACTTTCAATCCACTGTCATCATACAAAAATAATAAAAGTTGGGAGTTTTGGTAGTTTAGGTTTTTCTTTCCTAACACTCCCCACCAAATTTCACAGATGGTTAAGAATACTGTGTATGCTATTAAAAGACAGCCATTGGTTACGGCCGCAAATCTCTGTAAACCTGTATTTGTTCTCTATCATTTTAGGAAGACTTTTTAGACATTTTTTCCTAATTGCCTTTTCAATGAAACAGGAGTACCAGATATATACTATAAATGTTTATATACTGTGGCCCTTTGGAGGCCCGTAGGCCACTGTATCCTGAAGATTTTTTTATACTCCAAGAACGAATTTTGTTCTCTTGAGGGCAGTATCACCCCTGTGGTAACATTCTCATGCCCTAAACTTTACAACGGAGGTTTATCACATGGATTCTGAGTCTCTTAAAGAGACATATCTCAGCCAGTAGCACATTAGAGACTCAACAACATTGGAATATGCTTTTGATCTTGGCATATATCCACAGAAAAAGACTAGCATTGCTTGCTGGGCAGTAATAATTATTGATTGATAAGTCATAGGATGGAACAGTTACTGAAGTATATATACAATGAGTATTCCTTACATAAATTAGTTACAACACAGACCTATTTCTTTGTATAGCCGAAGAAACTATATGCAGAAAAACTGGGGGGTGAGGAGTGCAGAAAATACACATCTATTCTTTGCAGAAATATAAATACACAACTTCCTCGACTTATGTCCTGATAAACCCACTTAAGTTGAAAATACCATCAAAAATGCATTTAATTCACCTAACCTACTGAACGGCATAGCTTAGCCTAGCCTACACCTCGAATGTGCTCAGAACACTTACATTAGCCTACAGTGGGCAGACCACCTAACACAAAGCCTACTTTGTAATGAATAGTGCATTGAGCATCTCATGTAATTTACTGATGCTGTACTAAGAGTACAAACCAGAATGGGTGGGTGGGTCCAGAATGGTTTTAAGTGTTTCGGTTGTTCAACCTTGTGTTCGCTTGGCTGACTGGGAGCTGCAGCTCAACTACCCAGCATGGAGATAGAGACAGAGCGGGAGAGGGAGAAAAAAGGGGGAGAAGGAGAGAAGGGGAGGGGGAAAGGGAGAGAAGGGAGGGAGAGAGGGAGAACCCTCTGCGTGGCACTAGCCCAGTAAAAGATCCAAATTCAAAGGTCAAAATACGGTTTCTACTGAATGTGTATTGCTTTCACACCATCATAAAGTCGAAAATCGTTCATTTCAAACCATGGTAAGGACTGTCTGTAGTGACACCATAAATGGAGGAGTTTATGTGTTTATTCCTCTCACTCCAGAAGAGAATAGGGGATTCTTAATGGTCTTGTCTTAAAATATTGCTGACCTAGGAATTTTATTTGCATTCATTTTTAAGTAGTGTTTTTTAAACTGTTGTTTGAAAGAATCTTTTAAACCTTAGACTTTTTTCAGGATTAAAAATCTTTTCGATACTATAAAATACCTTACCTACTGAAGCACGAACTGTTGTAATATCGTAAGTTTCCAAGGAAAATATGACTTCATCCAGGACCTGAATTCCTTCCTCAGAATTGAAGAGGACTTCATGGTGTTCACTCCCAATATGATTTGCCACCTGATAATTTAAAAAATATCCATAAAGTTACTTGTTATAAGAACTGCCCTTGAAAATGAAACATGACAGTAGTTCACAACACACTATAAGTCAGTAATAGTGAAAAACAAATCAGGCAAACTATGAGGAAATGATTCTCCAGACCACCATCTACACAGCCCCCAGTCAGGTTTCCTGGCCTCCCCCAGTCTCTGCCCCGACTTGACCAAGCTGTAGACAGTCCATCAGCTCTTCCCACTCCAAGACTTCAACCTACTGTTCCAGTGAGCTGTGTCCCCCCTCCCCGGGCCCAACACACCTAAGTTACCTCACCCACTTCCTCCCTTTCTAGTCCAATATGGTCCCGCTCTAACCTCGGCCCCCTATTGGCCCTCCATCAATGGTTTATATTATATTCAGGATGTTATTCGTAAGGGAAATGCCTTCCCCTCATTCTTTTTTCTTTGGCTATTTTGGATGCTTTTAGCATTGATCAACTTGATTTGGCACTGCACTCTAGCTCTTTCTCCTCCATTCCATGTAAAGTCTTCCAGAGTAGGAACAAAGTCTCCTGAACGCGGAATATGTATGTGCAAGGTCCCCTTTGCCCATAATCCTAAACACAGTACTTTGTAAAAAAAAAAAATGAAAAGAGCTAACATTTACAAAATCCTTACTACAGGCTATGTTCTATCTGATGCACTTTATATATGAATCGTAAACCACATCGGGTAGAACATAGCCTGTGTGTTCCTATCAAATCCTATCATTTTCACCTCGAAACTATCCCCTAGTAGATACTTTCATTCCCATTACATAAATGAGCAATTGCATATTAAAACCGGCAGTCAGCTCCAAAGCACGCAGTCGTAACCACTGTACCATGCCCTTATTTTCAAAAAGACAGAATTACTATCACAGGGTTTTTATGAGTATTGCATGGCTTTCGTAGAAGTACCCAGAGGACAGTGTACGACACAGCTGATACTCAAAAGGCATTTCAGTCTATTTTAATACATTTAATTTAAAACAATTACCTGAGTCAATACAGCATAAGTACAGAATCATTAATTATTGGCTGGATTTTTATTCTAATACGTCTGTCTCAATTACATAATGAGCAGAGATGGTGTCTCACCTTTCTAGCAGCTAGTAAGTCAGTGCTGTCTTCCATGCCAATCGCAAATGTCTGGAGAGGGTACTGTACTTGAGCCTCTTTCAGCTGCTTCAACAGGGTGGCAGCAACCAAACTGGAATCTAAGCCCCCTGTGTGCAAGACAGGAAGTACCCTGGTTATGTGGCTTGCTTAGAGAAAACAGATACAATTTGCAATTCTGGTAAGCACCAAGGTTAGAGTTTTACCATTTAAAATGCTTAACTTTTAGGGGCACCGAGGTGGCTCAGGCAGTTAAGCGTCCAACTCTCAATTACAGCTCAGGTCATGATCTCTCGGGTTGTGAGATGGAGCCCCACGCTTTGGGCTCTGTGCTCGACAGTGTGGAGTTGGCTTGGGATTCTCTCTCTCCCCGTTTCTGCCCCTCCCCCACTTGCACACACTATCGCTAATAAAATTCTTAAAAAAAAATTTTAAATCCCCGAGTTTTATAAACTGAAATCAACTTGCAGAAAAATCGAACACATAATCTGACATAATGATTACAGTATTTGAATTGGTCAAAAATCCTCATACATAATTCTAAAGAATGTTTATTAGCTCACTCATACCAAAATAATTAGAATGTAACCTAAAGCTGCTCTATTACTATGAATATTAAATGCAGCTTACAGAAAACACTTTTGTTCTATAATGAAGAGAAAATCATAAATACTTTATAGTCAAAACCTCAGGGACAGCTACAAATCATTTACTTAAATGTGTGCTAAATATAATTGGGCTTTTTAACTAACAGACTTCACCTGATAAAAGGCAGCCAATCCTTCTGTCTGTCATCAAGCGTTTCCTAATGGCATTGTCAAAAAGGATCCGGAGGTTGCTCTTCACAGTTTCTAGCTCAAAACCTATAAACACGTAAAGCAAATCAACATTCCAGAAAATCTTGAGCTGAATTATTTACTGAAGCGCAGAAGACAGTCATCTGTCAATCACGATGGCATCTGCTCCAGGATGGAATGTGCCAAATCCCAATGTGCCACCTCCAAATTAAATAGGCAAGAGCTCTTCTGATTTGAACCGTTCCAATGACAAGACAGTAGCACTTTTTTTTTTCCCTTTTGGGGGAGACAGGTGGGGAACAGGTGGGTGGGCATTTGCTTTATTACCTGGGAACAGTTTCTCCACATTGTCATAGAGTGCATGCAGCGGCTCGTCTCTACAGTGATGATATTTGACCATTTCCACTGAGGCAACTTTGCCATTTGGCTTTAAATCCAAAACTTCATAGTGTCCTGGGAGAAAAGGCTCCACTTTTAAAAATGGAGTTGTGGAGTGCTTCAAGTTCACAAGACCTACCAATTCAAAAGATAATTTTACTCAAGATACAATTCACCGTAACTTACTATTCCCTAAATTCCTGTTTATTCACCCTTTTAATATAAACCCATGTCCATTATATAAGCAAAATAGGGAAAAATTAAAGCAAATGCTACTACCTACTTACTAGAGAGATAATAGTGGTACAGAGATGTGTAGTTAGGTTACACTAATTTCTAGTAGTTGAAAGTAATAGGAAACTCTCCTACATTCAATTTCATCTCCCTAGCTGGAATTGCAGATCACTAAAATCTATTTTCTATAATAAGTTAAATACAAAAAGAAAAGACACATTGAGCAAGGAAATCGTTTATTTTATGATACCCTGGCAGTCATTTCTTTGACTTCACTGGGGTATTTTTTTAAAATTTTTTAATGTTTATTTTTGAAGGAGAGAGAGTCAGAGAGCGAGAAGGGGAGGGGCAGAAAGAGAGAGAGACACACACACAGAAGCTGAAGCAGGCTCCAGACTCTAAGCTGCCAGCACCGAGCCTCACATGGGGCTTGAACCCACAAATGGTGAGATGAGCCAAAGTCCGGCACTTAAATGACTGAGCCAGGAGCCCTATCACTGAGTTACGTTAAGGAAACAGTCATGGTTCCTGGTCCTTGAACAAAATGATCCAGAATGAGGTAATGGCAGTTATTAAGAAGTCAGGCATTTACACCTGAACTCATTATTATCATTATATAATAATAACACTATACTGTGTTAAACAGTATAGTCTAAATTCCTTCAAAAGTTTTCACAGGGAGTAAGCTACCTGACATCACCATGATCTCTGATTAAAAACCAATGTTTCATTGTAAATAGGAACGGCCTAGCTAAATGCTCATTATGATTTACAATTTGAGTTTGTCAGCCCAGTCATCTTCTGTGTCAGACTGAATTCAAAGATCAGATTGGACCCAGATCCCTGTACTAGCAAGCAGACCTCAAGAGAGCCACACAGCCCCTATGGGGGTTGAGGAGTAATTAAAAAGTTTCAAACAGAGAGTACCATCAACAGATTCATTTTGATACGTTATTCTAAAGACATTGAGAAACAGTCACTCCAAAACTTCTGGATGGCCCACCATGGGATTTGCAAACATGATCAAGAGGAAAACCCAAAACCAGAGTAATAATGAAAGCCTACAGAAACATTCTATCATTACCTTTAGCTTCTGAACACACAGCCAAAAATCCATCTTCTGTCATGGCTTTAAACAAAGGCCTGACTCCGTACGTATCTCTGCCCAGGAACACTTTCTTATTGGCAGTATCCAGCAAAATAAAAGCAAACACCCCATCCAACATGCAAACTGTTTGCTCAATTCCTCCTTTGTCGTAAAGATGAAGGATTATCTCACCATCCACTTTGGTCTGATATTCAAATTCAAAATGCTGTTTCATCTTGTAAAGGCAATGGCAAAATAAAAACGTTAGAGTCCTTATGCATCCACTAATCATTTTTTATTGCAAAGTTGCTTCCACATTTCTATGTTCCACAATCATGCACCTTATTTAGAAGAATCATGGCATTATCAAAATACAACTTGTATGAGCTCACAATTCTGTTAATGCTTTACAACATCAAGCTAAACCCATGAACATTTTAGTTGCATTCTGATAAATGAAATGTAGAGGCAATGTAGCAAAGCAGTAATGCATGAGGGATAGGAATGCATATTATACATGACTTATGTCTATAATACATATATATTTATATCTGTATGTAAGTTAAGCAAATAGGTTGCCATGACACTAAAAATGTGTCTTCCCCAATGGGAATATTTTGGTTTGGGAATATAGGATCAGCTGAGGTTTTTCCTGTTCAGTCTCAAAGACCTGCCTATGAAAATGGAAAGTAAAAGGACACACACAGCTGGTACTATTCCCTGACAAATAAACAGCTCCATCACAATGATGAAGACACACGATCCAGATAAAGCTGCTTGTCCCCCAGGGGAAGACTAGAATATTCAGTCTTCCCACCCACTGCAGTGGTATTAAGCTACTTCTCACTGATAGAGAAAATGACAGGGGAGCTTCAGTAGTCCACATGCCCCAAGGGCACAGCAAAGTGACCATCATGACCAATGAGTGCAGAGGGAGAGGGTCTGATTACACTACACCAGACTCTGGCTCTCCATCACCTCTGGCCAACGGTAAGGGGGGAAGCCCCTGGAGTTCCTCTTTCTTTGAGCTTACTCCTATTTTTGGCTGACCATGGAGAGAGAAGTTCATATAAACAAAATCACGTGGAAATCCTGGATACGTTGAAACATTTAGAACGTGTTTTTAAAATTCACAAAGTAAATCTATATGTCCGTATATGTATGACCCATAAACATGCTTCACAATGACGCTCACTCTATCATTTGTGAAACTTCCATCTACAAGCCCTCACAGAATGACCCAAACCATGGGTTCTGACTGCCTCCAGTGCCTACAAAGCCACTTCCTGTCCACCTCTCCCTCCTCTGAGAGAGGTCAGGGGAGATCCTGTCACTAGCAGGTGGGGTTTGGAAGCAGTCTTCTGCCTACCCTTTTGGGCTTAAATCTCTGAAGGATAAATATGCCCCGCAAACCATGGAATGCTTTCAGTCAGCAACAGCTTCCCCAATCTACCCTCCACTTCTGTCACCACTCTCGTCACTGCCCTCTGGCTAACCCTTGCCTGAAACACTCCTGAAACCACACTTCGGTAAAAGCTGCACTTAGGAGGTGCCTGGATGGTTCAGTCAGTTAAGCGTCCAACTTTTGATTTCGGCTCAGGTCATGACCTCAGGGTTTGTGAGTTCAAGCCCCATTTTATGCTCTGCACTGACACTACAGAGCCTGCTTGGAATTCTCTCCCTGTCTCTCTTTCTCTGACCCTCCCTCCCATCTTATAAAAAAAAAAAAAAAAAAAAAAGCTGCACTTAGATAAAAGTCCCAGTATCCTGCCACCATCCAGAAATCACACTGCCATTTGACTTGCTGGTTGCAAGTCCCTGACGCTCCCTGTAGGGAGAGCACCTCTTCTCTGCCCCAGCCTTTACTCCCATTCATCCTCTCCTTCATTTATTCTTCCTCCACACCCAGCATACCTCTAGCTGTATTTAATTATTAGAAATAACTTTTATTTTCATCCAAAAAAAAAAAAAAAGGACGGGCTTTGGAGCTTAGATTGCAGCGTACTTTACACAAATGTAAAATGGCCACCCTCCTCACCGACAGATCTCTGGCTGCTCACACTGCGTAAGCTTAGATGACTGGTAGAAGCAATGGAATTTCTATGCTTTTGAAAATACAACACATTTGGTTAATTTAAAATAAAACACTTGTGAAATACTTACTATTGCATAATAGTAAATATTTTATTTATTTTATATAAACTTATATATTTTAAATATTTTATTTACTTTTATTTTCAACAAAATATGTAAAACCAGCAATGCTGTTAAAGTAAAACAAGGGACTTCCTATATGATTTTAGGTGAAAGGTTAATACTGCTGTAATACAACCTAGCATTCTCGTGTGTATAGTACTAACTTGGCTTCGTAAGAAAGAAGTCTTAACTGCTCCCCTCCTGTACTCTCACTAGCTTGACGTTTCATTCTTACGTTTCGTGTTCACCACTTCATCTTCAAACACCTAGAAAAATGATGCCTATTTATAATATATCCTTAATAAATGTATGAAAGGAATCTGCTGAATAACTACAAAAACTTTTCAAATGAGAAGCCTATTATTAAAAGTATTCTTATAAGCAGACAACACACAATGGCAAAAGCTATTGTCCGAGATAAACATGTCCTAAAGGTGGCTAGAATATAAATCCTTCCCCATGAATGACAGACGTATATCAAGACTCAAAAAATATACCAAGGAACCTAACAACCAAATGTATGAAGTATGAATTATATCTGGCTTCAAGCAAAACAAAGCAGTATAAAGGCATTTTTGTCACACTTGCAGAAATTTATTTTATTTTATTTAAAAAAATTTTTTTATGTTTTTCCTTAAATTTATTTCTGAGAGATAGAGACAGCGTGAGCAGGGTAGGGGCAGAGAGAGAGGGAGACACAGAATCCGAAGCAGGCTCCAGGCTCTGAGCTGTCAGCACAGAGCCCGACGCGGGGGTCGAACCCACAAACCGTGAGATCATGACCTGAGCCAAAGTCGGACACTCAACTGACTGAGCCACCCAGATGCCCTGCACTTGAAGAAATTTAATTTGAACTCAATATCAAATGATATTATTGATTCTTGGGTTTAACAGTATTGGTGTTAGATAGAGGAAGGCCCTAATTTTTAAGAGGTAAGTGCTTCCATACTAGGAGCAAAGTGTTACGATATCTGCAGTATACTCTAAAAGGATTCGGCCCCCAAATAAATGCCTAGGTGTATATACATAGAAATAGAGCAAATATGGCAGAACATTAACAATTATATAGCCTAAGTTCTATTTGTTCTATTCTTTTTCATATGTTTGAAATTTTCAAAATTACAAGTTGGGGGGGAGTGTGGCAAACAAAAAATAGCTTGGAGATTTTGGATTAAAAAATTTATGCAAAACTAGTCAAATAATTCCAGAATGGAAGGGTTTTAGCCAATTTGGCTTCCTGGGGTCAGAATATCCACCCCCTTACCATTCTCATCCTGAGTCTGCTTTCACCAGATTAGAAAGCTGTTCCAATTTTAATGCTGCTAAAAAATCACTCCTTGCA
Organism: Hyaena hyaena; assembly: GCF_003009895.1. Lineage (NCBI taxonomy): Eukaryota > Metazoa > Chordata > Mammalia > Carnivora > Hyaenidae > Hyaena > Hyaena hyaena. Next base: position 276,934 of record NW_024080740.1, on the reverse strand, counting down.
CTCTTCTGTCCTGTGGTTCTGTTTAAGTGTAGTCAATATATAGTAGCAATAAATGGCATGAGGGCAGGGTTATATAAAAGCTACCAGTATGATTTCCTCCAAACTTTTTAATTTTTAAAAAATGTTTTATTTATTTTTGAGAGAGAGAGACAGCGTGAGCAGGGGAGGGTTAGAGAGAGGGGGAGACACAAAATCCAAAGACAGGCTCCAGGCTCTGAGCTGACATCAGCACAGAGCCTGACACGGGGCTCAAACCCACGAACTGTGAGATCATGACCTGAGCCCAAGCCAGATGCTCCGACTGAGCCACCCAGGGGCCCCAAAACTATTAACTTCTATACCTCTTCTATACGTTCCCTAAAGTCCTCCTGTCTCCTTGCTCTTAGAAGGATATTCCAACTCCTTGCCAAGTGCTGCTTGATCTGGTCCTCCCTGCCCTCCCAAGCCCACCTTGACCACCTAACCCCTTGATCACATCTGACAATCCCAGGGCTGCTTCCTGCCTCAGGGCTTCTACAGGTGCTATTTCCCCGGCATGAGATGCCCTTCCCAGGCCTGCTAGTTGATCATTGTCTATTAGGTCTCAGTTCAAGTGTCAGTTCCTCAAGAGACCTTCACTGACCACCCTTGCTGACACGATCTCCCATATCATTTTTTTCCCAGAATATCTATCAAGGATATTTTGCCTTTTTTGATTTTTAATGAATAAACACCATCAGAGTGCAGACCTACCTCTCATACTTACTACTGTATCCCCAGCACCAAAACACAGGCTCTGATTAATATTCAAATTCATAATGGGAAAAAAAAATTCTAAGAGTTAAAGAACTGTAATCTTCATTTTATCTTTTTTTAGGGACCAGATCATTTGAGCTCCTTGTGCATCAGTGTCCTATCTATCTATCCTTATAATTGGAGCAAAGAGATACTAAACATGGAAACTGAAAAGTAAAAAGCTTTATACAAAATATATAAAATTACTATAACCAAACAGCCCTAGGGTTTAATCATATCCAGATATCTTCTGGTTTATTTACCTTCTTGTGGTTGTAGATTTCACCGTTGTAACAGAGCCACAAATAAGGATATTTCTTTACTCGAATTGGCTGCATTCCAAATAGCTGGTCAACCACTGCCAACCGATGAAATCCAAAGCAGCAGTTGGTGTATCCATTGACATTCTCAAAGCGAAATGCATCTGGGCCCCTGTGTGCAATCTTCATAGCACTCAGGCACTGAACAGAAAGGCAGTCATCACTGCCAAAGAGGGCCCAAATCCCACACATGGTGCAATGGAGCTAGGGGTTCTCTATGGAGAGAAAAGCAGACCAGCTGAACATTCAATATCTAAGTCTGTATTACATCTTGATTCCAAAAACTGGCATCGATGATTTCAAAGACTGATATTTAAACCATCTTATCTCCAGTATTAGGCTGGCAGGCACACAGGGGTTGAGACTGATTTAATTGGCGTACAAGTATTCAGAAAAGATGCATGACCTTCACGTCCAGCCAGCTAAAGCTTTAGCACCCTGTCAAAGCCTGCATCTCTCTCACCTTGGAACTTGACCAGTTAGAGCTGGGAGGGAGTCAGGTCACATTATAGGTTGATTTCCAAGATACAGATATGCATGCAGGCTGGCTCCAACCCAGTGAGAGATCCCTGTCCCACTCTCTCCATCCCATAATGTCAGAAGCCCTCAAAAATCCAAGAGACTCCCCAGATCACTACCACAGTCCCATCTCAGGTCTCCTTGACAAGTAAATGTCCTCTCTTTACCTGCACATAGAGTATAGCCGGTAAGAAAGATCACACATACTGCTCAAGTGTAATGTTAGGATCTATAGCAATTATAAGCATTTCACAACTTCTAGCTTACCTCTAAGTGACTTATTCAAACTCAATAAAAGATATTCTAAAGAGAAAAAAAGAGAAGCATGTTATCTGATATTAGATATTCTGGATTTATAACAAAAAAATTTTAAGTTGACAGAGATACATAATGTTCACCATCAAAATGTCCTAAATGACAAAAATGTCCTCAAATATCTTTGTCTCAAGGCTGCTTTGGTCCATAAGAAAGCAAAGTAGGTGGGATATAAACAGCAACAACATCTCTAAAAAACAACCTGAACCTGGCCATCCCTACAGGCCAAGAAGCAAACAAATAACTTCTGTGAATGTTATTTTGCAATTTTATATTCTCATTTGTGAAATAAAGGCTTTTTATTTAGATGCTGCCAGCTCAAAACAGCTATTTTACTAAAAACAACTTCGATATTTGGGTATTTTTTAAGGCAAATTTGTAGCGAATGCCTAACTTGAGACAAAATCATCGAATATATATATATTTATTCAAGTTACATCAATCACTTTGAGCAATCCTCTGAGGACATTTGCATCGAAATGAACCAAAGCTTTGTTTGGCCTTTTAATGAGACCACATCAAATTAATAAAAATGATAGCAACAACTTGAAAATGAAGTACCACACGTCCAATGCAGTTCCTTCCATGAACTTGGCAAACAGCCACTAATGAGATATTTGAGATTTAGGGGGAAAATTCACTTAGACTGAGGTGAGAGGACTACTCATAAGGCATCCATCTGTGACTCTATACCAGTGAAAAATGGGCTGAGAAACTACTTTGAAAATCACAAGAAGTCATTAGTGAATCATTTCTCTAAGTCTTCCTAATGCTGCTTAGTGAATCCCATTATTAAGCCTGTTATAGGAAACACACACTAAGCACTATATTAAAGGGGAAAGACGGGTAAAACACATTAGTGAAGCACACTTACTTCTCCAGCAGGTAATAGCAAATTAAAACTGTTATCTATTTTTGTTGGAATCAGTCTTACTTGCAAAGGTCCTATTTGCAATGCCTTTTCCTACTGCTGTTACCTGTTCCCAGTAATTTTCCACTTTTCCTCATAAACTTCTAAGGCAGTGCTGTCCAGTAGAAATGTGAGCTACATATGTAATTTTCAATGTACTGGTGTCTCCAGGAAAAAAGTAAAGAGAAAAGGGAAAGTTTTTAAATCTATTTTAACACAATGTACCAAAAGATAGTATTTTGACAAATAATCAGATATAAAAAATTATTGACAAGATCTTTTACACTGCTTTTCTCTAATAAAGTCAATAAATATCTGGTGTATTTTACACTTACACATCTCAGTTCAGACTAGTCTGCATTTCAAGTTCTCAAAAACAGTTACATGTAGACTGAATTGGACAGTGCTGATCCAATGCATTTAATTTCTATGCTATTTACCAACTATTTGAACTTCAGCATCTTGTTTTATTTTTACATTAAGATAACAGCAACCAAGTCCCTGACCGTTTCCAGACCTAAATTACTTTTAACTAATCTCATAGAAGGCAGCAAATCAATGGGAAGGGGGAAAAAAAAAGAGTTAGGAGTGCTTTTAAATTGTTAGTCAAGCACCTGGGACAATGGCCCGTGAAGAAATAATGTAGGTCAAGGGCCCAGAAGAAAACCGTCCTTTTATTAAAAACAGTAACATTAATCTGAAACCAGCCCTTAACAGAAGAGACAGATAACCACTGAGAAAGGCATGCTCATTCATTTGCTTTTTCGCATTTCATGCCGCCTGTCGCCCTGAACAGTTGTCTTCTAGGCAGGATTTGCTCATCAAGTCACTTGTTGAGGGCTGCAGCCTGTTTCGAGGGGGATGGCGGGGGGAGGGAGATGGGAGCCAGGGGTGAGGGGGCTAAGTAGAGACCCTTAGGCTCGGACTGACAGCCCTGAGACCAGGACCAAGCGACTGTGTGGCCCGAAACTCCAACTGCACCCCAGCCACGTGCACCCTCTGGCCGGTCCGCAGCAGGGCCCCCCAGACTGCAAAATTTTCCACAGTCTTGGACGCAATGTAATGTTTTTTAAAAATCAGTAAATTTACAAGGGCGAACTTGGGCTGCGCGACCCGGCCTCCCCTCAGGCTTCTACTAGAGCCCACCCTCTGAGTAACCAGACCTCCGCCAGGCCCAGCAGCGGGCTCCCAGGTGCGCAATAATCGGCCCCGCCCCCTTTACGGGTGGGAACCCGGAGCCGCAGAGCCCGCGGGCGCCTGAATCAGCCTCTGCCCCCCGCTGTGCTAGCCCGACGGCCGCGCATCCTCCTCCTGCTGCTTCCCCAACCCCCTTCCGGGCAGCCCGGGGCACACCGGGAGGGCACTGCACTCCGTGGCAGGGCCTGGCGTACCTGGGATCCAGCGGGTGGAGTGACCAAGGTGCCAGGTAGGGGCTGCAGCTTGCGGGCGGGGCGGCCGGGCCTCCTCTCACTTTATACCGGCCTAGCTCCTGTAATGCGTGCGGGAAGTTTCATCATGTTTGTGAGGACCAACCAGCGCGAAGGGGCGTGGCCCACAATGCGGGACCTTGGAGGCGAGGAGGGGGGCGGGGCGGAGGAGGAGCAGGGAGCGGGAGGGGAGTTGCTGCTTTCAGCTCCCGAGAAGTGTTACCGCACCTGCTGAAGGAGAGCCTCAGAGGGCTGGCCAGGTCCCCCACGGACACCGAGAGTTATCCTACCTGCTGTTCTGACAATTAGGGGGCCTTCTGCACTTGGTTGGTTCTGGGGGGAAATCAACAACAAATTGATGGCAGTGCCCCCTCTACAGCAGATCTCCCTCAGATCCTTAACTGCAAAGTGTTTGGGAGTACAGGTATCCCCCGCTTTTCAAAAGTTCACGCTATGCCACTTTGCTTTTACAAAAGACCCACATTACCACCTAATGTGGTACTGATTCAGTTAGTTTTTACTCACTGAAAGACATCTGCAGAGGATTTTTGCTTTTAGGGGGAAAAGAGGAGAAATGAAAATAGCGTTCAGTATTTATTTTGTAACTGGCCATTAGAGAGGCAGCAAGAGTGGCTCTGCCAAGTTTCTTCCCCAGAACTATACTCTGCGTCAAGGCGCCCTGGCTTTGAACAATGTCTCGGAGTGTCTATGCTTTATCTCTGTTTTGTGCATGCATTAGCAGGACGTGTCCTAAGGTATCAGAAAGGCCTAGCAGAGGTTATTTTCTTGGTTCTGAGAAAACTCAAATTCTCCGTGTAAATTAATGGTAACTGCTTCTTCCTTTTATGTCATTTCAGCCTATGAAACATAGGAACACTCTGCTTTGAGATAACAGGGAAACCTGTACTTCAGTTTCTCCTTAACTACAAAGAGAGCATCTAATACATAGGATGGATACAGAAATATTTGCTCTGTTAATAAATAATGGGGCAGATAGGAAGAGCTGGGAGGATATGATCTTTTTATTAACTACAAGGTAGATTTCATTATGTCTTCTACCTCAGACATAATTAAATTTCTCCAACCTCTGGATCTACAGATTGGTGTATTTGTGTTCTGTGTTGGATCCCAAACTTTGTGATGTGGTTATATTCTTCTTCAACTAGATTGGCACCTTCCTGGTTGTGTTGATTTCACCTTTTGAATCCCACTATCAGCTCAGTGGATACCACTAGCTAGAGTCTCAAAACGTGTCTTCAATTCAATTCGATTCCTCGTTACATTTTGTCATTGACCAGTTTCACTTTCAGGAAACAATGGAGTTCTAGTCTGCATTTTACCACTAACTTCTTCTATGACCGTAGGTATGTCCTATAACCTCTTTGAAAGTGGAGACTACCGGGGGTCCTTCCAGCCCTGAAATTCTAAGCACTAAAGTGTTAAGAGTTCTTAGAGCCATAGCACCCAAGGAGGAAATATTTTTTTCATCCCCACAATATCAGTCTGTCTTGTTGAAGCTGAAAATAACTTTGCAACCTGGATATTTTATTAGGCCCAGTTAGAAGTAAATTATCCAAATTTGTTCACCTGATACTTGTAGATCCAGGAAATCAGGTTTGAAATCAGGTTTGTCTGGATCCACAGAGCATCCTCTTTTGGTGAAATTCTGCCTGTGGAATACATAGAAAAGAGCTGGATCATATTAATAGAGAGCAAGGAGCTGACATAGCCTCTCTTATTTTTGCTAAACATGTATGATTTACATTCAGGATGAAATATATTTTATTTTCCAGATTTCATCCTCATTCCTACATTGAAGCATTACCCTAAAATGTTTATTATCTGCACTAAGAGTTTGAAAAGGGGCGCCTGGGTGGCTTAGTCGGTTGAGCGTCCGACTTTCGCTTAGGTCATGATCTCGCGGTTCGTGGGTTCGAGCCCCGCGTCGGGCTCTGTGCTGACTGCCAGCTCAGAGCCTGGAGCCTGTTTCGGTCTGTGACTCCCTCTCTCGCTGACCCTCCCCTGCTCACGCTGTCACTCTCTCTCTACTAGAAATAAATAAAAACATAAAAAAAAAATTTAAAAAAAAAAAAAAAAAAGAGTTTGAAAAGGGAGACTCTCCATTAAAAATATATTTTTTTAATGTTTACTTTTGAGAGAGAGACAGAGGATGAGCAGGAGAGGGGAGCAGAGAGAGGGAGACACAGAATCGGAAGCAGGCTCCAGGCTCAGAGCCTGATGCGGGGCTTGAACTCATGAACGGCGAGATCACAATCTGAGCTGAAGTTGGACACTTAAACTAACTGAGACTCCAGGCACCCCTGAGACTCTCCATTTAAAGACATCGTTGAACTGGTACCAGTACTGTCCTCAAATCTGTTATGCAACACAGGGAAAGACTTGTCTTCAGAAACCAAGTTTTTCTTTTTTAAATTTTAATTCCAGTAAGTTAACATACAGTGTTACATTTGTTTCAGGTGTATAATATAGCCATTCAACACTTCCATACATCACCCTGTGCTCACCACGACAGGTGCACTCCTTAATCCCCCTCACCTACTTAACCCATCCTCCCATCCACCTTCCCCCTAGTAACCATCAAATTGTTCTCTATAATTAGAAATCTGTTGGGGCGCCTGGGTGGCTTAGTCGGTTGAGCGTCCGACTTTCGCTTAGGTCATGATCTCGCGTTTTGTGGGTTCGAGCCCCGCGTCGGGCTCTGTGCTGACTGCCAACTCAGAGCCTGGAGCCTGTTTCAGAGTCTGTGACTCCCTCTCTCTCTGACTCTCCCCTGCTCACGCTGTCTCTCTCTCTCTCTCCTAGAAATAAATTAAAAAAAAAAAAAACATTAAAAAATATTTAAAAAAAAAAAAAAGAAAGAAATCTGTTTTGGGGCACCTGGGTGGCTCAGTCAGTTAAGCATTTGACTTTTGAGTTTGGCTCAGGTTATGATCTTGCAGTTTGTGGGATCGAGCCTCGTGTCAGGCTCCACACTTACAATGTGGAGACTGCTTGGGATACTTTCTCTCCAACTCTCTCTCTCTCCCTCTTCCCCTCCCCCACTCGTGTTCTGTCTCTCTCAAAATAAATAAACCTAAATATAAATTTTTAAAGAATCTGTTTGTTTTGTCCCTTATTTTTTTCTCCTTGCTCATTTGTGTTCTTAAATTCCACATATGATTGAATCATATGGTGTCATCTTTCTCTGACTTATTTTGCTTAACATTATTCTAACTCCACGTTGCAGATGGCAACATTTCACTTTTTTGTGGCTGAATAGTATTCCATTATATATCAACATCTTCCTTATCCACACATCAGTTGATGGACACTTGGGATGCTTCCATATTTTGGCTATTATAAACAATGCTGCTATAAACACAGAAGTGCATGTATTTCTTTGAGTTAGCATTCTTATATTCTTGGAGTAACTACTCAGTAATGTATTGCTGGATCATAAGGTAATCCTGTTTTTAACTTTTTGAGAAACCTCCATACTGTTCTACATAGTGGCTGCACCAGTTTGCATTTCCACCAGCAGTGCATGAGTGTTCCATTTTTTCTACATCCTCGCCAACGCCTTTATTTCTCGTGTTGTTGATTTTAGCTATTCTGACAGGTGTGAGGTACTATCTCATTGTAGTTTTAATTTGCGTTTCCCTGATGGTAAGTAATGGTGAGCATCTTTTCATATGTCTGTGGCAATATGAAGGTCTTCTTCGGAGAAATGTCTGTTCATGTCTTCTGCCCATTTTTGTCAGATTATTTGGTTTTTGGCATTATATAATGGGTACTAACCCATTATACTAATTTTGGGTGCTAACCATTTATTGAATATGTCATTTGCAAATATCTTCTCCAATTCTGTAGGTTGACTTTTAGATTTGTCGACTGTTTCCTTTGTTGTACAGAAGTTTTTTATTTTGATGTAGTCCCAATAGTTTATTTTTGCTTTGGTTTCCCTTGCTTCAGGAAACCTATCTTGAAAGAAGTTGCAATTGCTGATCCAAAGAGGTTACTGCTTGTGTTCTTGCCTAGGATGTTTATGGTTTCATGTCTCACATTTAGGTCTTTAGTCCATTTTGCATTCATTTTTGCATATGGTGTAAGCAAGTGGTCCAGGTTCATTCTTCTGCATATTACTATCTCGTTTTTCCAACACCATTTGTTGAAGAGACCATCCTTTTTCTATTGGATATTGGTTTTTTTTTTTTTTGTGGTTTAAACATTTTTTAAATGTTTTATTTTTGAGAGAAAGAGAGCGAATGGGAGAGGGGCAGAGAGAGAGAGAGACATACACAGAATCCAAAGCAGGCTCCAGGCTCTGAGCTGTCAGCACAGAGCCCAATGAGGGGCTCGAACCTAGGAATTGTGAGGTCATGACATGAGCCGAAGTCAGATGCTTAACCAACTGAGCCACCCAGATGCTCTCCTATTGGATATTCTTTACTGCCATGTTTAAGATTAGTTTATTATATAGTTGTGGGTCCATTTCTGGGTTCTATATTATTTTCCATTGATCTATGTGTATGTTTTTGTGCCAGTGCCATACTGTCTTGATCACTGCAGCTTTGAAATAGAACCAGAATTGTGATCCCTCTAGCTTTGCTTTTCTTTTTCAAGACTGCTTTGGCCATTTGGGGTCTTTTGTGGTTCCACACAAACTGTAGAATTGGTTTTTCTAGCTCTATGAAAACTGCTGCTGGTATTTTGATAGGGATTGCATTAAATGTATAGATTGCTTTGGGTAGTATAGACATTTTAACAATATATGTTCTTCCAATCCAGGGGAATGGAATGTCTTTCCATTACTTTATGTTGCCTTCAATTTTATCAGTGTTTTATAGTTTTCAGAATGCAGGTCTTTTACATCTTTGGTTAGGTTTATTCCTATGTTTCTTATTACTTTAAGTACAAGATTCCTTTTAAAATCACACAAAAAAATGTTCTCTTGACCTCACCCCACAAAATAGAGTGTTTTTAGTATTTCTTTGATAGAGAAAACATAGCACCATGATAAAACAAAACAAAACACCCAAGGGATCAAGACTTCATACCACTCTTAAATAAATGTCTATTTTACTAGTCACATCTGTACCAAGATAAATAAATAGTAAAGTGTGTAAGATATACTAAGAACAGACTACAGTCAATGCTCATAGAGTACACAGGCTCAAAAGCCCCCTAAGTTACATTCTCAACTAGTTTACAAACTTCCAAGAATATAAATTCCACGCAGAGCATGTAGTGAAGACTTAGTAATTTGACAGGCAAGAGCAGAGATGACAGATGATTCCGTTCAAAGGTTCCTTATTGTCCTCAAATCTTTAGCAAACTGACTTTACTGTCTCCTAATCTTTATAAAATGTCTGAAACCTGAGAGCAACCTGAGAAAGGAGGTCTTCTATCCACATTTTACAAATGTAAAGCGAAGACTCAGATAAGCTGAAGAATCTAGCTAAACAGTCGAATTAAGTCGTCACGAACTGAACATAATCATTAGCTGAATCGTAATCATAATCCTATAAAACCCAGAGACTGTTTCCTTTATGCACCCATCCCCATTTATGTAGTAAAAGACAGACAGGTATGTAGTGATAGATTATGTAGTGTTGTTGCTTGCGCTGAGTATCTTCCACTTGTCCCTCCAGAGCCACTCCATCCTTTCCCCCTTCCTTCATGTCCTGGCTCCCTTGCTCTCCTCTTCTCATGGAAGTGTCAGAGGGAGACACAGAGGTAGAAGGGAGAAGTGTTTCTTCCCCAGGCTCCTGCACCACAGAACTCCTCTGCAAGAGCCCACAGCTTCTGCCACCTGGCCTTCTCCATACCACCTTCTCCTCAGGTTCCAGGCACTGCTCCTTCCTCTTCCCCTTAGGGCCTGGCCCCTAGGCACTGAACCATCTTGCTTTTCTTAGACCCTGTCCACACTTCTGTAATTAGTGTCAACTGGCAAGTGACATCTGCTTCCTACAGAACCCTGCCCAATAATTCGATCTAGAATATAACAGAAGATGCAACGGATTTAACTAGAGTAGAAAATGATACATATGCTCTCTTAATTATTGGACACAAATGAAAACTAAAGTATGTGGCCTATTTTCCCACATCTTACCCACCCTTGTATTGAAACTTCACTCTAAAAGCAGCCCGGAAGCATTTAACATTCTTTGACCTGAGTCATAGAGGAATCAAATAAAATCCTCCTCTGTCAAGTAAAACCTTTAGGCTGGCTCCCCACCCCCACAGTGTAATTGACAGCACAAGACTGCACTTGTTCAGCCCTGTGAGCATTAATTAAAGTCCTGAAAATTCTTTTCAATACTAAGTTCATTTTTCTCAATTGTGTTTTTTTTGTAGACTGATCCATTTTCTAGAATTAAAAAAATACATAGTAATAAGACAACCAACCACATAATGATAGCTACCCTTTGGTATTCATTGATTTTAAAATGTACATAATAATAAAAAAAGCTTTGTTGATATTCAAACACCATAAAATGAAGTTGCATCTTATTCAACCCAATGTACCTTTGTAAAAGTATTTGTTGATGAGTTTGACATATTTATTGTCTATAGAAAATGCTGTAAAACGATTCAGATTTGCCAACCCCTGTCATACTCCAAAGCTATCCAGGAGTCCAGGACTCACATGTTAGGTAACACTGACGTAGGAGTCCGACTAATTTACAAGCCCATCCTATCTCACCCCCCAAAACAGAAAATGCTTCCAGAGCAGCCCACATGGTTAGCACTTACCTAAACACCAGATGAATTATCAGCAATAATGCCACCTTTAGATCCTGGTAACCAGAATCATTGAGCTTTCCATCGGATATGAACTTACCCACTCAGGGAGGAATTTAGGATGCCACCATGGTTGAGCTCTCAAGATAGAGGATGTAGTCAGAGTGAGATGAAAATATAGCTGGAGCCTCCGTTTGATCTCCCATAAAAGTTAGCCACAGGCCTCAGCAGCTTATGATTCTATTTCTCTGCTGTTTTACCTATTTCTTATGATTTTTTAAAATTAGGTGTTGAAATGCGATGTGAGATAGGACTTCTGATCTTTACTTCTATATCCTCTACTTTTTGTCTAACTTCATAGAAATTCCCTTGATACCTACATTTAAATTAGCAGGTTAAACAGTAGTATGGAAAATTCTGAACGTTCCAAATTCCAGAAAAATTAGCCTTGATACTTTTTGTCACTCTAGGATCTGTTACTTAGCTTCAGGGCAACAAAAGAGGGAATATTAATATGTGTTGTGTGCGTATGTGTTTGGTAGACCCAGATTTCATAAAACTGGGAATGAACTATATTTCAACAAAACATTTATATAGTCCTAAATACAAGAGGGATGGTGTATAAAGGAATAAGAAAAGACTGGAAAGGCTGGAAAAAAATGGGAGTCTCTTCTCTGATAGATTAAAAACTTAATGGGAAGTTCCACTAATTTAGAATCAGAATAATAACTGCTTTAAAGAAGGTAAGAATAGAGTGCAGTGAACACAGACAACACTATTCACAGTTGACCTTGCACAGCAGATGACATGGGAGCAGAGGCTGATATTTTAGATCATAATATTAACAGTCATTTATTTAGTACCTCCTAGATGTAATGCATTTTAAGTTTTGTCTACTCTGTTTGCTAACCATGGAGAAAGAAAATTATTCTTCTCTTTTGACAGTTAATGAAGTGGCTCAAGAATATAAATTAACACACCCAACACCAAATAGTTATCAAGTGGCTGAGCCAAGGGCCTCAAAACGTAGCACGGGGACTTGAGAGCTTGTATGCCTGTCCCAGAAGTTGCTTAGCAAGGAGACCAGGTCGAGAGAGCCCCTCCAAGAAATGGCAGTGAGACATGAAAGGTCCCAGTGTGTCCCTAAGGATAGCTAAAGTACAGTTGACCTTTGAATAGCACTGGTTTATACTGTGTGGATCCAACTATACATGAATTTTTTACAATACAGTACTGTAAATATATCTTCTCTTCCTTATGATTTCCTTAACATTTTTTTTATCAAGCTTACTTTAAGGATACAGTATAAAACACATATAACTTATAAACTATGTGCTAATCAAGTATTTATGCTATTGGTAAGGTCAACAGTTGGCTATAAGTAGGTAAGTTTTGGTGGAGTTAAAACTTATACCAGATTTTCAACTGTATGGGGCAGTGGAGTGAGCCCCTGAGGCCCACATTATTCAAGAGTCAACAGTACATAGAACAAGTGGAAAAAGCCAATGAAGAGGAAAATATTCCATTTTAAGAGAGCAAGAAGAATAAATGGACCAGGGCAGCCACAGGAAATGGGTAGAATACATGCATTTGGAGAAAAAATATCTTCTTTTAATTTAGGACAGGAGGGGGGAAAGACTGGTAGTGTGGTATCGGTAAGCCTAGAGGAAAAGGAAAGAGAAGCAGAGTGAAAACAAACAAGATGCATTAAGTATATCAATGATGATAAATAAGCTCGATAGAGGAAAACAGCAGAGAGAGAAGAAAAGGAATTGGGGGGGGGGGCGGATTACAATTTTTAGAAGAATCTGTGCTTATAGGCCTCCTTTTTCTCTAAGAAACAGAAGGTATTTTGTCTGTGATACTGAAAGGTTTGGGATGTTGTGAGGGTGAATCTTGAAATAACAGACCAGTGTCACCAAAAGTTGATAAGGGGGGAAAAAAGAAGAGATGGTCAGGCAACATGGAGGTCATGAATGTGACTGGGGCAATGACGGAGCACATATTCTCCAACCACATAGGACAATCCAAGATTTGGGGTCAAGGCATAAAGGGGAGTGGATCCAGGCTCTGGCTTTTGCAGAGCATACATAGCACATAGGTAAGCGGGCATGAGAACATGCACAAAGTGTGCCTCAGCAGAGACCGTCCTCTCAGTAAACTGTTATTGTTCAAAAATATTCAGTGCTCAATCAGAGAACACGAGATGCTGGCGAGGGTGTGGAGAAACGGGCACCCTCTTGCACTGTTGGTGGGAATGTAAACTGGTACAGCCCCTCTGGAAAACAGTGTGGAGGTTCCTCAAAAAATTAACAATAGAACTCCCCTATGACCTAGCAATAGCACTGCTAGGAATTTACCCAAGGGATACAGAAATGCTGAGGCATAGGAGCACATGTACCCCAATGTTCATAGCAGCACTCTCAACAATAGCCAAAACATGGAAAGAGCCTAAATGTCCATCAACAGATGAATGGATCAAGAAGATGTGGTTTATCTATACCATGGAATACTACATGGCAATGAGAAACAATGAAATCTGGCCATGTGTAGCAACATTGATGGACCTTGAGGGTGTTATGCTGAGTGAAATAAGTCAGGCAGAGAAGGACAAATATCATATGTTTGCACGTATAGGAGGATTAGGAGGAACTTAACAGAGGACCAAGGGGGAGAAGAAGGGGGGAAATGGTGGGGGAAAGGGAGAGAGGCAAACCATGAGAGACTCTTGAATGCTGACAAAAACTGAAAACTGATGGATGTAGGGGGGAGGGGGGGTGGGCATGGAGGAGGGCACTTGTGGGGATGAGCACTGGGTGTTATGTGGAAACTAATTTGACAATAAACTATTTGTAAAAAAAAAAAAAAAAAAAAAATTCAGTGCTCCTCCCGAAGGGGAGAATTATACCATCTCTAGCCCACTGACATTCGGTTTAACCATGTGACTTGCTATTGCCAATGAATTATGAGAAGTGACAGGTGTCTCTTATTAACAGAAACTTCAGGAGCCATGGTTATGGTTCACCATGTCCTCCTTTCCTTCTGCCATGAGTCTGGCAGTGTTCCAGAGGCAGCCAACTTTGCCAACCCAGAATGAAACATGAGAGGGACCACAGTCCACCCATGATCAATATATAGTTTTCTGGTTACAAGGGTCTGAGATTAGGGAGTCATTTGTAACTGCAGCATAACCAGTCTAACCTGAAGAGTGGTTTGAATGGTTTAAGTCAGAATGGGAAGAAGTCAAGTCAGAAGTTAGTTAATTTATTAAAAGACTAACAGGGGCTAACAGATTAGAGGCTTGGTTGTAGGCTAAGGAAGTATAGGAACAGAAGAAATAGATGAACTGGGTATGTTTATGGGAAAGGAATGTATAATTTTAAAGTGTTAAATAAAATAGTGAATGTAAGATTGTCTATCCCAGGTCCCTGAACACAATGAGCATTAGATAAACAAAGGTTCTCCCCAATACAATTCTCCTGCGTCTTCCCAGGCTAAGCCATGTCCAGTCAAGATGTTTATTAGGCTGGAAATTAGCAGCCCTGGAATAAAAGACTCCCAAAAAACAGTCATATAGCAAGTCCTGAAGTTTGACAAAAAAAAATCGACTCTTCTCCAAACCTCTCCTACTGCATTGCTCTCCAGACCACTGGCCTCCTTTTTCTTAAACACAACAGGAAGAGGTGAATAGGGTTTTTAGCTGCTAAAAGTTGGACTTGTGACTAGAAACCAGATTTATCCCTTTTCCTTCTAATGGAAGTTATACATACTCAAGTTGTCAGGGCAGAAAAGTGTGGTTTAATTTCTTCATTAAACTAACAATGTACATGGAGAATCTACTATATTTGGGGACATAGAGTTTACACGCAAGGTACAGAGCAACAGGGAAAATCATCAAGATGCCTAACTGCAGTACACAGAGAAAGGCAAATAAGTGCTACAGAGAAAACTAAGCGGAAAAGGAAGCATACCATACTGCAGCCCTGTTGCTGCATTATATAATATCACTCTACAATATCTGCCTTATGTTTGATTTGCACATTTAGTAAACTACTAGGAGCATTTCTCTGGGATGAAGCTGAACCAATATTCACATCTCTTAGTGAAAGGTCCCCAGTAAAGAGTCATCCGATAGTCCCTGAGGCTTGTCAGATATGCTCAATTCTTCCACCACATTCAGCCATTACTCCTCTAAACGGTGCCCACCAAATAGGAAAGAATTTGCTGGATTCTAGCCATGAGCACAGCTTTGTAACAGATGAAGACCCATTACACTCTTACTCCATTGTGGCCATCGTGAAAAGACACAACCCAATGCTTCAAAGCAAGATCTTTAACACCATAGTGGAGACCAGTGTTTCCCACAATGATGCAGGTATGAATGGTATTCACTACTACATCTATATCCCAGAAAGGTGAAAACAAAAATTATTAGCTATTGAAGTTACTATTATGGACTGGAAGCGGGGCCATTAAGAAACTAGAGCTTAATAACTACAGTGCGTCTATCCAGATCAATTGTGGCAGACACAGAAATAACATTAGTAGTTGCTCTTTATGAGGACATTTCAGGTCACTTTTTCCAAGTAACTTGTTTTTACCTACTGCTAAGTATCCAGGCAGACACTGTGGCTTGGAGGCAGGACTCCCAGGGAAGCCCCACCCTCAGGAAATGCTTCAGACTGAACATGTCTCAACCATCAGGCCTCAGCATAGGCAGAAAAAACGCATCTTCCCAGGGCATCTGGCCATGATCCAAGATATCTGGTGGAGACACAAAGGTAAGGAAGGATGAAAGGGGATAACTGGGGGCAAAATAACAAGAATATAGGCTTACCTGTGAGGTTACCTCTGTCCATTTGTGTCTCTGAAATAGTATACATAAGACTTGGTGTAGTGGGTTGAGTGGTGGCACACTAAACACCTCCCTAAATCCAAGAACATATGAATATGACCTTATCGGAGAAAAGGGCCTTTGCAGATGTAAGTAAGTTAAGGATCTTGACACATGATCATCCTGGATTATCCATGTGGACCTTAAATCCAGTGACAACCGTTCTTATAAAAGACACAGAGGGGATAAACAGAGGACAAGTCCATGTGAAGACAGAGACTGAGGTGGCAGTTATACAGCTACAAACCAAGGAACAGCCAGAGCCACTAGAAGATGGAAGTAGCAAGAAAGGATTCTCTCCTAGAGACCTGGAGGGAGTTCGATCCTGCCAACATGCTGATGCCAAATTTTGTCTCCAGAACTATGAGAGAATAGGTTTCCGTTATTTTAAGTCATCCAGTTTGTGGTAATACATTATGTCAGCCCTAAGGAAATTAATACACTTGGTAACTTTAACTTGACCCTACTCTTGAGGTCTACCCCCACGATAAGGAGAAGCCCAGGCAGCAGGACCATTCCCAATCCTAAATTCCTCTGTAATTAACACGGTCTCAACTTCAGATGTGCTCCCTACCACGTTCAAATTACGGTGTCTCCCTGCACCCATTCCCACTCACCCTACAATGACCCAACTTTGGAGTGAAGTACCTGATCATGAAAGAGATTCTCCATCTTCATGGTCTATTTAACCAGTTAGTCTCCAACCTTCCATTCAAACACATGCTACAACTTGGCAAGACACTATTCAAAACCGTCCATGCAATTATCTTCCCGCCCGGTGCCCAGACACAAGCAGGCAAGGTGATGCGGCAGGTGCCCTTCTGATGCACCCCCTCCAGACTCCATGGTTCTTCCACCTGCTCAGCCTCCAGAGATAATGTCATAGAGCAAATTGCTCTCTTCCTCCAACAGAATAACCATTTCCCTAAAAAGTTTCATTTCTCCCTCTACCTTTTCTCAGTGCTGTACTCCTTTTGACACAGTCCAGTCCAGAGCTAAGTGGAATGCCTGGCACATAGAAAACACTCAATAAATACTTGCTGATTGGATGACTGGGAGCTTTGGACCATTCGGGAAGATAATCTAGAGACTAACCGATTCATGAAGGAATGCTTTGAAGACGTTCTCACTGGCACTGCTGTCACTGGCCTCCTAACACAGTCGACAACTCTCTTTAGCTTGACCTTACCCTTGAGCCTGTCACCTAGTGATGGTGAAAACCTGTTATGGCCTCTTCCCATTGGTCATACACGTACATGTTATAGCTTGCTTCTAGCAAATCCCTTCTGCCAAAGAGAGAGGAGTCCATGAGATGAACAAGCAAAAATTCAAGCACAGCCCCTAACTTAGGCTTAGTCTTCTGCTCCGTTTCTTCTTCCTCCATTTTGGCCTCCCTGCTTATGTATCTTAGGTTCTGAAACTCAGAACTGTTGGCTTTTATTTAATGTTTGAACCAGCTTCTCCACCTAATGTTGCTCTCATGCTATGCTGTGGAAGAGAGCATCCAGATAATGTAATCCTACAGATCCAATATAGAATCCCAGCTCCAACACCTTCATACTGTGTGACCTTGAATGAGTTCCCTGTGACCCTTAGTTCTTTCACCTGTCAAATAGGAAAAAAATATGAACTTTGCAGGTTTGTTAGGAGGTTTAGAAATAATGAGAGGATTAGAGAACCAGCAAAGTAGCTGGAACACAATAAATGTTCAAAATATGTCATCTATTGTTACTACTGGATCTACTTGAGAAAAGAAAACGTGCAGAGCACTGGGAAGCTCTGCCTACACTTCCAGACCTGAAGACATGAACAGGACACTTCAACTATCCCCAAATAGTTCTATAATTCTACCTCACTCGACTGGAGGTGGAAATAACCAAAATCATGAGAGAAGATTAAAAAAACATAGTTTGAAACATAGTTTAAAAAAACTTTATTAGCCTTTGATTGTATGTATTAGAAATGTAACTTTCCCTGATGCTGCAGGCCTGAGGCTGTGTTCCTGGGCTTGACCCCCGGGAAGCAGAGCCCCCCCTCCCCCCGGGAACGCAGAGGTGGAGGCGGTGGGTAGTCTGAGGCTGAGTTCCCAGGACTTGACCCCCTGGCAGCACAGAGGCCTCGGATCCCAGGTTGTGCTACCACTTGACCCCAGTGGCTCTGAGGCTGCAACACTCCTCCCCGCCCCCCCACTTGACCCCTGGCAGCAGGGAGGCAGCTACCTGCGGGACTGTGTTTCCGGCAGTATAAACAAAGGGCGGACTGGGACTTGGAAACGAGGAGGGGCGTGGGGCATAGAACTCAGCCCAACTTGGCTACGCCTGCAGCACAGGGAAATTGGACCCAAAAGAGTGATTTGCAATGCTTGGTTGAGAAGGGACTGGGGCGATGCCATTTTTCTCCCCACAACCACCAAGGCGGGGCCTCAGGGAGCGGCCAGCAGGACACAGTGGAGGTGAGACCTGCCTACACCAAACCACTCCCATCCTGCTAAAGAACTGCCTTTTTTTTTTTTTTTTACCTGAGCCTGGGACAAGACCAACATGGATGCACTGCCATGATTAATCCTAGATAATTCTTTCTATTCAGATATATTTCCCCTTTTCTCATTCGTAACCCTCCCCTCTGCTGGTCGGGGCACTCTGGTCACCGGTTTGCTTAAACAGTCACATTTAATCCATTCTCTAGATGTACACTCTACACTCTATGCCTCCACTGCTACCTTTTTATCTCTCTCTCTCTGGGGTAATCAGACTATATAGTTTCTCTGAGTAACATCTTCGTTTCTTTCGCATCACCTCTAAACATATTCTACAATTTCTCCCTCTGAATCAAGACTCTTAATCTCTCTGCCTGGTCATTACATTTCCAATTTTGCTTCCTCCCCGCCCTGTTATTTCTCTCTTTGTATATGCTCTTCCATCAGCACTGCATACACTTGGCTCTTTATTTGTAGCATGGAATTCTGGTTCTATGCTTTTAGACTGTTCTTTGTCTTTTGGGTTTTTTCTTTTTTCTTTCCTTCTTTTTTTAATTTTTTATTAGTTTTAATTTTAATTTTTATTATTTGTCTTCCCTCCTTCCTCTTTTTTTTTCTTTTTTGTTTTGTTTTGTTTTTTGTCCCTTCCTTTTTTTCTTTTTCTTTTTCCCTTTCAGTTTGCGTGTCTTTTGGATTTGTCTCTGCGTTTTTGTACCTTTGTTCCCTTTGTGGTTGTCTGTCTGTCTTCTTTTCCAGGGTTACCTCAAGAAACAAGCCAAAGCACACATGGTGGAGAGTCCCAAATACCACGATGAGTAGGGAAACAAAATAACCAAAGTCTCCACAAGAGAGACCAAGAGACACCATTCAAAGAACACTTCCTGAATGGACAGTCAATGAGCCCTGGACAGTCAATGAGCCTTCTTTAATACAGCAGCACGCACAAGGGCAGAGTGCATAACAACCTTTTAAAAGTAACAAGAGATAGAAAGCTAACCAAAATGATGAAATGGAAGAACTCTCATCCAGAAATTCCAGGAAGAAATGGTAGCTAAAAAACGGCTCAAAACAGATATAAGCAACATAACTGAACAAGAATTTAGACCAATAGTCATAAAATTAATCGCTGGGCTTGAAAAAAGCATGCAAGACATCAGAGACACTATTGCTACAAAGACTATGGAGCTTAAAAATAGTTGTGATGAATAAAAAAAATGCTATAAATGAGATACATAATAAAATATAGGCGTCCAACGCACGGATTGAAGAGGCAGAAAGAAGAATAAGTGATTTAGAGGACATAATTATAGAAAAAGAGGAAGCAGAGAAAAAGAGGGATAAACTGATCCAGGAACACAAAAGGAGAGTTCAAGAGCTCAGCGATACAATCAAATGATACAATATCCGTATCATAGGAATTCCAGAAGAGGAAGAGAGAGGGAACGTTGCTGAAGGAGTTTTTGAACAAATTATACCAGAGGACATCCCCAACCTGGGGAGGGAACTAGACATTGTAATTCAAAGGCACAGAGAACTCCCCTCAGATGTAACTTGAATTGATCTTCTGCACAACATATCATAGTGAAACTGGCAAAATATAAGGACAAAGAGGATTTTGAAAGCAGCTATGGAGAAAAGGGCCCCAACATACAAAGGGAAACCTATCAGAGTGGTGCCAGACCTATCTACTGAAACTAGTCAGGCCAGAAAGGAATGGCAGGAAATCTTCAATGTGATGAACAGAAAAAATAGGCATAGGCAGCCAAGATTCCTCCATCCAGCGAGCCTGTCATTCAGAATAGAAGGAGAAATAAAAGTCTTTCCAAATAAACAAAAGTTGAAAGAATTTGTCACCACTAAACCAGCCCTACAAGAAATCCTGAGGGGGACTCTCTGAGGGAAATGTTGCAAGGAACGCAAGATACCAGAGACACCACCACAAGCATGATTCCCACAAAGGACACAATGACTCTAAACCCATGTATTTCAATAACAACATTGAATGTAAATGGGCTGAATGCTCCAATCAAAAGACATAGGGTAGCAGAATGGATACAAAAACAAAATCCATCTATTTGCTGTCTACAAGAAACTCATTTTAGGCTGGAAGATACCTTCAGATTAAAATTAAGGGGATGGAGAACTATCTATCATGCTACTAGAAGTCAAAAAAAAAAAAAAAAGCTGGAGTAGCTATACTTATATCAGATAAACTGGACTTTAAAGTAAGGACAGTAACAAGGGATTTAGAAGGGCATTGTATAATAATTACAGGGTCTATCCATCAGAAAGAACTAATAATTATAAATGTCTATGCACCGAAAATGGGAGCACCTAAATATATAAAACAATTAATCACAAACAGAAACCATCTTATGGATAAGAATGTTTTAATAGCACGGGACTTTAATACTCCACTTACAGCAATGGATAGATCATCTAGACTGAAAATCACTAAAGAAACAATGGACTCGAATGACACATTGGACCAGATGGATTTGACAGATATATTTAGAACTCTATATCCTGAGGCCATGGAATTCACTTTCTTCTCAAATGTGCATGCACATTCTCCAAGATAGATCACATACTGGGACATAAAGCAGCCCTCAAAAATATAAAAAAAATTGAGATCATACCATGCACACTTTCAGATCATAATGCTTTGAAACTTGAAATCAATCACAGGAAGAAGTCTGGAAAACCTCCAAAAACATGGAGGTTAAAGAAAATCCTACTAAAGAATGAGTGGGCCAATCAGGCAATTAGAGAAGAAATTAAAAAACATATGGAAACAAATGAAAATGAAAATACAACAATCCAAACTCTATGGGATGCGGCAAAGGCAGTCCTAAGAGGAAAGTACATTGCACTCCAGGCCTACTTCAAGAAATTAGAAAAAGCTCAAGTACAAAACCTAACAGTGCACCTAACGGAACTAGATGGAGAGCAACAGGAGCACCCCAAATCCAGTAGGAGAAGAGAAATAATAAAAATCAGGGCCGAAATAAACAATATAGAAACCAAAAGAACAGTTGAACAGATCAATGAAACCAACAGTTGGTTTTTTGAAAAAATAAACAAAATTGACAAACTTCTAGCCAGCCTTCTCGAAAAGGGAGCACTCAAAGAGACAAAATCATGAAGGAGAAAGGACTTATTACCAACCCCTCAGAAATACAAGCAATTGTCAGGGAATACTATGAAAAATTATATGCCAACAAACTAGACAACTTAGAAGAAATGGACTTATTCCTAAACCCACATTCACTACCAAAATTCACATGGGAAGAGACAGGAAATCTGAACAGACCCATAACTAGTGAGGAAATCGAATCAGTTATCAAAAATCTCCCAACAAATAAAAACCTTGGGCCAGATGGCTTCCCTGAGAAAGTATACCAGACATTTAAAACAGAATTAATACCTATTCTTCTCAAGCTATTCCAAAAAATAGAAATCGAAAGAAAACTTCTGGACTCATTTTATGAAGTCAGCATCACTTTGATTCCCAAGCCAGACAGAGACCCAGCAAAAAAAGAGAACTACAGCCCAATATCCTTGATGAATATGGATGCAAAAATCCTCAACAAGATACTTGCAAATCGAATGCAACAGCACATAAAAAGAATTATCCACCATGATCAAGTGGGGGTCATTCCTGGGTTACAGGGCTGGGTCAACATTCACAAATGAGTTAATGTGATACATCACATTAACAAAAGAAAAGATAAAAACCATATGATCCTGTCAATAGATGCAGAAAAAGCATTTGACAAGATATAGCATCCCTTCTTAATAAAGACCCTCAAGAAAGTCAGGATAGAAGGAACTTACCTAAACATCATAAAAGCCATCTATGAAAAGCCCTCAGCTAATATCATCCTCAATGGGGAAAAACTGAGAGCTTTCCCCCCGAGATCAGGAACACGACAGGAATGTCTACTCTCACACCACTGTTTTTTAACGTTGTGCTGGAAGTCCTAGCATCAGACATCAGACAACAAAAGGAAATAAAAGGCATCAGAATTGGTAAAGAAGAAGTCAAACTTTCATTTTTCACAGACGACATGATACTCTACATAGAAAACCCAACAGACTCCACCAGAAGCCTACTAGAACTGATCCATGAATTCAGCAATGTTGCAGGATACAAAATCAGCATATAGAAATAGGTTGCGTTTTATACACCAACAATGAAGCAATAGAAAGAGAAATCAAGAAACTGATCCCATTCACAGTTGCACAGAGAAACATAAAATACCTAGGAACAAATCTAACCAAACATGTAAATAATCTGTATGCTGAAAATTATAGAAAACTTCTGAAGGAAATTGAAGAAGACACAAAGAAATGGAAAAACATTCCATGCTCATGGATCAGAAGAATAAATACTGTTAAAATGTCAATAATACCCAAAGCAATATACACATTCAATGCAACCCCAATCAAAATGGCACCAGCATTCTTCTCAAAACGAGAACAAACTATCCTGAAATTTGTATGGAACCACAAAAGACCCTGAATAGCCAAAGTAATATTGAAGAAGAAAACCAAAATGGGAGACATCACCATCCCAGACTTTAGCCTCTACTACAAAGCTGTCATCATCAAGACAGTATGGTATTGGCACAAAAACAGACACATAGACCAGTGGAATAGAATAGAGAACTCAGAATTGGACCCACAAATGTATGGCCAACTAATCTTTGACAAAGCGGGGAAGAGTATCCAACGGAAAAAAAGACAGCCTCTTTAACAAATGGTGCTGGGAGAACCAGACAGCAACATGCAGAAGAATGAACCTATATCATTTTCTCACACCATACACAAAAACTCAAAATGGATAAAGGACCTGAATATGAGACAGGAAACCATCAAAACCCTAGAAGAGAAAGCAGTAAACAACCTCCTTGACCTCGCCTGCAGCAGTTTCTTACTTGACACATCTCCAAAAGCAAGGGAATCAAGAGGAAAAATTAACTACTGGGAACCTCATCAAGATAAAAAACTTCTACACGACAAAGGAAACAATCCATAAAACTAACAGGCAACTGACAGAATGGGAAAAGATAGTTGCAAATGACATATCAGATAAAGGGCTAGTATCCAAAATCTATAAGAAACTCCTCAAACTCCACACCCGAAAAACAAATAATCCAGTGAAGAAATGGGCAGAAGACATAAACAGACACTTCTCCAAAGAGGACATCCAGATGGCCAACAGACACATGAAATGATGTTCAGCGTGCCTCATCATCAGGGAAATACCATACTGAGATACCACCTCATGTCGGTCAGAGTGGCTAAAATGAACAAATCAGGAGACTTTAGATGCTGGCAAGGAAGTGGAGAAATGGGCACCCTCCTACATTGTTAGTGGGAATATAAGCTGGTGCAACCCCTCTGGAAAACAGTATGGAGGTTCCTCAAAAAATTAACAATAGAACTCCCCTATGACCCAGCAATAGCACTGCTAGGAATTTACCCAAAGGATACAGAAGTGCTGATGAATAGGGGTGCATGTACCCCAATATTCATAGCAGCACTCTCAACAATAGCCAAAACATGGAAAGAGCCTAAGTGTCCATCAACTGATGAATGGATCAAGAAGATGTGGTTTATCTATACAATGGAATACTGCATGGCAATGAGAAAGAATGAAATCTGGCCATTTGTAGCAACATGTATGGAACTAGAGGGTGTTATGCTGAGTGAAATAAGTCAGGCAGAGGAGGACAAATACCATATGTTTGCACATATAGGAGGATTAGGAGGAACTCAATGGAGGACTGTGGGGGAGAAGAAGGGGAAAAATAGTTGGAAAGAGGGAGGGAGGCAAACCATGAGAGACTCTTGAATGCTGAGAACAAACTGAGGGCTGATGGGGGTTGGGTGGGAAGGGAAGAGGGGTGATGGCATGGGGGAGGGCACTTGTTGGGATGAACACTGGGTGTTGTATGGAAACCTGCTTGACAATAAAGTATTTAAGAAAAAAAAAATAAAGATCAGCATGGGAAATAAAAAAAGAAAATAGAATTCATTCCATTCCTGTTTCAAGAAGACCCTGGTGTTAGTATCCCCGTCTCTCCATCCCTATGTATGCACCTCCCCTCTCACTCATGTTACTCAAGTTTATTGTGTAACATTAATGTCCTCTCAGTGCAGGATCCATAGCTAGAGAACAGCTCTGGCTGAGAATATTAATTAAAAACAGAGTTTTTACATGAAAATAACCTAACTGGCATGTAGTTATGAATAAGAATGTCTTTTTTCATGTCAAAAAACAGAGCGGTCTCACATGACAATATCTGTACATTTAGTTTTCCCATTGAAGGAGAAAAGTAAGTGATTAGCCACTTAAATGTAGTAAAAGTTCTGAACCCCATTTATTTTTCTCTGACATAACAACATCTATACATATCTTAAAATACCATTCTTCACATGTATTCATCATGTCTCTGATAGGCAAGGCAGGCAAGCCAGAGTGATGCGGAGAATGAAAAGGACAGTGGAGCTGACAAGGGATACAAGAGGTTTTTAAGTGGAATGGAGCGATCAGATGGATGTCTTCAAAAGCTAGCCTTGCTGGCTGTGATGAGAACCAACTACAGCAGGTGCCCAGAAATAGGAAGGAGTGTCAATAGCACTGGGACGCAGAGACACCGCTCCAGTAACCTGGAGAGGAAGACAAAGGACATGGACAGGAGGGTGAGAGAGAGGGTAAAATCCAGAACCTGCAGACTCAGAAGATGGCCTGAAGGAGAAACAGTGATAAGAAATAAGGAATATTGGAGGAGGAGATATTAAAATAGAGACATCTGGGGAGTAGGAAAGGGGTTTAAATGAGGGGCACAGAATACAGAGTTTAATATCTATGAAGATAGACATGCCTGAGCCACATCCATTAGGTATTTGGATAGATGTATCAATCTCAAACGAAGAAGATCTGCGTGTTTTAAAAGACAATAAAACACTGTAGTTATGTCATCAGCTTTAGAGGGGCGCCTGGATAGCTCAGTCGGTTAAATGTCTGACTTTGGCTCAGGTCATGATCTCGTGGTTCATGAGTTCAGGCTCTCCATCGGGCTCTGTGCTGACAGCTCAGAGCCTGGAGCCTCTCTGCATTCTGTGTCTCCCTCTCTCTCTCTGCCCCTCCCCCTGCTCTCTTTGAAAAATAAATATTTAAAAAATCAGCTATAGCGTCAAATAGACAATGGATCCATTCAAAGCTCTGCCATGACTAATTTTGTGGGATTGGACAAGATTTGGAGACTTTCTGAGCATTAAATTCCTCATTTGAAAATGAGGATAGTAATACTCAAATGATTAGCTGATGTGGTCTGAATGAGACAAGGCAGATACATCAACGAGCAAAGTGCCTGGCATAGAGTAGTAATTGTTCCATCAATGTTATATGCTATTACTATTACATAGGTTATTGAACCATGAATACAGGTAGGAATTGAAGTCAGAGATTTGGAGCTGATAACCCTGGAAGTACAGGAGGGAAGGTAATTAAAGGCAGGGCCTTGAGGATGCCAGCTCTTGAGGGTCAGGCACCACAGGAGCAGGCAAAAACAGACTGAGAAGACGTAGAAGCAGGAAGGAGACCCAGGAGAGTGCTGTGGCCTGGAAGCCAGTGGCAGTTGGCAACAGGAGAATGATCAGAATCATTGAATTAAGCAGTTATGGAGCAGAAAATTAACCATTACATCTGTTAGTGAGGATATCTTTGTTCTGACCTGAACAAAGAGTGCTTTGATGAAAGAACAAGTAGAAAGCAGTACATAAGGATAGCATTCAGCATTCCCACAAGTTTGAAATCTTAATTATTAGAAATATATAATCCTAAAATAGAGAATACAATCTAGTTTAAAAACAGGAAGGGGGTAGTTAATAGTGTTAACACAGATGAAGTGGATCTCTCTAGGATCTTTCCCCTCAGCTTGTGATCTGTTATCTCTCCCATCTTAGCAAAACCCACCACCACCACCACATTCTTGACTCTACCTCTTCCTCTGTCTACTGCTCCTTTTCTTTACCTTCAATAGTGAAACTCTTCCAGTGGTCAATCTAAATCCACCATTTCCAATTTTCTTCTGTCCTCTCCTGAACTCACCCCTAGAGAATTTTCTCGCCTGTCTTCTCAAATTACTAGTAACCCGCACGCTGCAAATTCCATAGTTTGTTTCTCAGTCCTCACTCACCCCACTGACCTACCAGCAACACTTGATATGGTTAATTAGTCTCCCCTTTAAACACTTGGCTTTTAGGACACAAATTCTCTTGACTTTTCTCTTTTCCCTAGTCATTCTATCTCCTTTGCTGGCTCCTTACCATCATCGTAATATTAGAGACCCTTACAGCTCAGTCCTTGGACTCTATTATTATTTTAAATTTACACTCACCACTCAATCTAATCTAGTACAATGACTTAAAAAAATTTACCTGATTCCCAACTTTAAACCTTAACCCTGGTTTGTTCTAGCAATTCCAGAAAACGGTATCAATCTTCATTTCAACATATCTACTTGAAATTATTTTAAAAACTATAAATTTTTGGAATGCCCATCAACTAAATGAATGTTTATTAAAATTTTCAACTATGTGAAGCCCTTTCTTAACATCAAAAAACTTAAACCATTCACGTGAGATTAGTTGTAAATGGGTACTCCTGATAACAAAATTTATAACACAACCACCTACTATTCACTCGGTCCCACTTTAATTGTATATTTTATCAAGACATTAACTTGAGCGTGACTTTTATAGATTTATCAGTTACATTATTTTCAATTTATAGACAATGAAGCAGCAACATCCAGATTCACGAATTCCTTGCTATATAATCTACAAACTATCCAGGCTCCATGCCCCACAAATTGAAAAACACAACTGGAGGGGCACCTGGGTGGCTCAGTCGGTTAAGCGGTTAAGCGTCTGACTTCATACTGTCTGTCATAACAGCTCAGAGCCTGGAGTCTGCTTTGGATCCTGTGTTTCCCTCTCTGTCCCTCCACAGCTTGTGTGCTCTCTCCCCCTCTTTGTCTCTCTCTCAAAAAATAAACATTAAAAATTAAAAAAGAGAAACACAACTGGCTTACGAATGGATTTATTTGTATACCCAAATGATTATGTCTTCAAGGCAGAGCCCACTATTTAAGTTTTGTATAGGTTGACACTCAGACTCCTTGTTTCTGTTCATTTAAATTTATTACTTCTTAAGCAAAAATTCAGAATGGGAAAGACATAAATTCTCATGTTTAACCCTCCAGCTATCAGTATTCCCTCATGATTTCCCAAAGGGACCATATGCATCTCTTCACATTCTAAATACAGTTCAAAAGGTTTAACAGCACAAAGTAAAATTTGCGGATTCTCAATATACCATAAAATTGTCATGATGTTTTGCTTTGTGATATTTGGACCAGCTATTAAACCTTATTTCTCTTTGTGCAAATAAAATAAAATAAAAATAAAAGAACTATGAACATGGTCCCCAAAAGACACCTAGAAAAAAATAAGATGGCAGTAACATGTAGGAAACAACTGAAGTATAAGAAACTAAAGGCAAGAAGTATATATATTTTTTAAATCTAAAAGGAAGGAGACTAGTTAGGAGGTGAATGAGGATAGAATTAATAGTAGGGACATAAAGACATCTCTGGGGTAAATTCTGTAGTACTGGGAGCCAAAAGGGTAAGGACAGAGAGTGAGAAGGATTCTACTCACAGTAGACTTCCAAATGTCCATCTGTGTGTCCATGGTGACAGATTAACAATATGAAAATTAAAGTAAGGGGAAATTTGAAAGAATGTAGGGTTAGGTTTGTTCAAGTTAAAGTCAAAGTTTCTGGGAGACATGTAGGTAACAATCAAGTAAGTGGCAAGTTGAACATAAGGACTGAATTCTCGGTACTTGGTATGCATCAACAGCATGCATCAAAGCTGTCTACCAAGATTTTTATTCAGTAAGAAAAAGGAAAGGCAGGGGCACCTGGGTGGCTTAGTCGGTTAAGCGTCCGGCTTTCGCTTAGGTCATGATCTCGCGGTTTGTGGGTTCGTGCTCTGCGTCGGGTTCTGTGCTGACTGCCCGCTCAGAGCCTGGAGTCTGTGTCAGAGTCTGTGTCTCCCTCTCTCTCTGACCCTCCCCTGCTCACGCAGTCTCTCTCTCTCTCCTAGAAATAAATAAAAATATTAAAAAAAAAAAAAGAAAAAGGAGAGGCAGAGGCATCCATATCTTTTTAAAATTTTTTTTAACATTTATTTATTTGAGAGAGAGAGAGAGACACCACAAAGTGGGAGAGGGGCAAAGAGAGAAAGGGAAATACAGAATCTCAAATAGGCTCTGGGCTCTGAGCTGTCAGCACAGAACCTGACGCGGGCCTTGAACTCTGAGTAGCAAGATCGCTCTAACTCTGAATAGCAAGATCGTGACCTGAGCCAAAGTCGGGCACTTAACTGACTGAGCCACCCAGGTGCCCTAAGGCATCTATATTTAAAACAATTTTTATTCATGTCTCTCTAGTGCCCCAAAGGTATGAAACCCCGGTCTCAGATTCAAGTCATACATTGAGATTCACAACATATTGGGCAGAATATGTTAAGTTTAAAACAATGGTATTGCAGTCAGATCGGGGATCTTATTCCAGATGTGATTTGAATAAGATATGCAACTTTTTTGCTCCTCGTGCCAAACAGGAATACTAATTTTAAGATTGTTATAAGAATTAAATGAGGTGAAATATATTGAGATAAACACAGCTCCCAGCAAATAATAATGTTCTCCCCAAAATGGTATATTTTGAAAGTCATAGGAATATTTAGAGAGTGGAATCAATCATCCCGAAAAAGCAGAGAAGTAGGAATTAAAGGTCAGGCCTTGCAAATGCCAACATTTTAGGAGCAACAAGAGAATGATTTAAGCAAATACACTATAAAAGTATAGGCAAACAGGGAAAAACGAGAGCTTTCCCCTAATGTCAGGAACATGACAAGGATGTCCACTCTCACCACTGTTACTCAACATAGTGGTGG
The DNA here is from genome assembly GCF_003009895.1 of Hyaena hyaena. Taxonomy (NCBI): domain Eukaryota; kingdom Metazoa; phylum Chordata; class Mammalia; order Carnivora; family Hyaenidae; genus Hyaena; species Hyaena hyaena. The sequence goes on along the minus strand of NW_024080740.1, from coordinate 247,516 downwards.
AAGTCCTAGCCTCAGCAATCAGACAACACAAAGAAATAAAAGTATCCAAATCAGCAAGGAAAAAGTCAAACTTTCACTCTTTACAGATGACATGGTACTCTATGTGGAAAACCCAGAAGACTCCACCAAAAATCTGCTAGAACTGATCCATGGATTCAGCAGTCACAGGATATAAAATCAACGTACAGAAATCAGTTGCATTTCTATGCACCTATAATGAAGCAGCAGAAAGAGAAATCAAGGAATCAATCCCATTTACAATTGCACCAAAAACCATAAAATACCTAGGAATAAACCTAACCAAAGAGGTGAAAAATCTACTACAGAAAGCTTAGGAAAGAAATTGAAGAAGACACACACAAAAAAGGGAAAAAAATCATTCCATGCTCATGGATTGGAAGAACAAATATTGTTAACATGTCACCACTACCCAAATCAATCTACATATTCAATGTAATTCTTCACAGAGCTAGAACAAACCATCCTAAAATTTGTATGGAACCAGAAAGGACCTCAAACTGCCAAAGCAGTTCTGAAAAAGAAAACCAAAGCTTGGAGGCATCCCAATTCCACACTTGAAGCTGTATTACAAAGCTGTAATCATCAAGACAGTACAGGCACAAAAACAGACACATAGATGGTACAGGCACAAAAACAGACACATAGATCAATGGAACAGAACAGAGAACCCAGAAATGGACCAACAAACGTATGGCCAACTAATCTTTGACAAAGCAGGAAAGATTATGGATGGAAAAATGTCAAAAAAATTTTTTTAATTCTATAGTTTAAATGGGTAAATTTTATGGTCTATAAATTAGCTTTCAATAAATAATGGTTTTAACCAAAAACAAACAAACAAACAAACAATGGAGTTATAGTACCAGAGGTGAGGTGAAAAGAGCTTCCCTGTCATGGCTTCTGCAACCATGATATTCCTTCCCCACCCTTCACCCCTAAAATTGTAAAAACACATATCTTTAGCCTAGAGGCCAGAAAGAATATATCCTGTGGCATATACATGAAACAGAGTGAAAACTTCAAGGAAATATCTATGCTCCTCAGGGAGACTTAGGACAAGCAACATCAGACTTGGGTATATACTGGTAAACCACCAAGCCAACACCCCCGTGGAAGGACCTTCTTCCTCTGCTCTATTCACACCCCTGTCCCTCAAGTGTTTCTGGAAGTGATAGTTGATAGCTATACTCTGTAGACAGATTCATAAACATATAGGTATACATGTCTGGATAACAGTTTACAAAGTGGGGAAGAAAGAAGAAGAAGAAAGAAGAAGAAGAAAAGCTTGGGTAATAAACAGAACTTCTCGTCATATATCCTGACAGATAAAATCTCAAGGTTTCCTTAGGCTACTGCTCTTGGGAATAAATGTTGTGATTCTTTCATGGAGTGAGTATGTTTTACTCCCCTAGAGAAATACCGTAAATTGTTTTAAAATCTTAAATATTTTATTGGATAAATAGAATAACTTCTTTCATTTATAGGGAGTCCCCTTTAAATAGCCTTCTTCAAGTTTGTCAACTTGGGACTACAAAGCTCTGCACTCTATCAATCCTCTCTCTACCCCCTCCCCCAATATCACAAAATCTGGTTGTATCACAAGGGCCAGGATTTTTACTTAAGTTGTACATGTTGTGATATAGAGTAGACTTAAAGTAGAAAGGAAAGAAAATAAACCACAAGCATGGTAGTAGATGGGAAGAACATGGAAGGGTGGAAGCTAATATAGTCTCAAAAAGTTGGATGAGTTGAAGTAGTACATTAGAGAGTGCTTATCACATAAATCATTTATGGAGATTTACATTTTTTGTATAGATATATGTAAAATTATAACAACTTTATGGCATATGGCAAATTTACTAGGTTATTGCGAGGTATTGAGGAAAGGGAGACAGAGGGGTGGGGGACGGAGGGGCCTCCATCTACCCTAAGATGCTCTCAGCCTTCCTTCTGTACCTTCCTGTTTGTCCTGATATTTCACTGCTGTTGGGGACATTACCTCATTTCTTCAAGGATGGACCAGGTCTCCAAATGAGGTCGGGCTTCCGTTGCAGCTGTCAGGCTCACTCTACTGAGAAGAAAAATGGTCTGAGGAAGGAAGTAACAGTTGGCATGAAGGAGGAGAGGAGGGGAGAAAAGCCTGCAGCTGTGTCTTTGAGCCAAACTGTCAGAATGCAAGTGAAAATCAGAATAACAAAAATCCAGGGCTAATCTGGATCTTTCTTCCAAATATCTGCCTCAACTGCTACTTGGAGGTTGTTTGGTGTGTTGCTCTATGAAACAGGGAGCTTCTCCTATTGTTTACATATCTTTGGAAAGTAATTATAAATTCTTATTATTATTTGCCTTCCAGTCTCAGTCCCCACAACTCATTAATTGTAAATTGTTTGACTCATTTCTTTTTCACAGATGATGTCAATCACAATACCTGAAAAGAGACATTTTGCTCCAGACAGATTTGTTGAATTAATGATGGGTGAGATCAATTGGAATTCCTCTTCCACAGGTTTCCCAAAGCCTTCTTTTTGATCCCCAGGCAAGTCCTTTCCTTCCTCTGTGTTCCCAAGCTCTTCTCACTTCCATCATAGCCATCATTCCATAATAAATAATATTAAGTATTCAGTTGGGTTGACGTCTAATACCTTGACTATACCCTAGATCAAAAGAATTTTGAAACTCTGAATTTACAACTCTGGGTGAGGTGCCAGAGTCCAGCTCTGGCCAGATCCAGGGGTCCCTGAAGGATGGATGGTGTCGGCGAGGGAGGGAGGGAGAGAGCCACAAGAATCTTTTTGATCATGAGGCAGGCATCTCTGCCCTGTCGGGTTTGGTGTCTTTATTTATAGGTCAAATGTTAATATGGCATCAGAAAATGGAATTTTTACAATGGATAGTTCTCTGTGATGTTTCTGGAAAATGTACAGAAACAGGTTTTACAGACATATTCTTGCAGAACTACCCTAATTATTGTGAGGTTGAGTAACTAAGAAAATAACAGGGTGTTCTTAGTGAAAAACAGGGTAACATACGCATTTTAATAACGCTAAGATTAAATCATAGGTTTGTAGATACTCTTATCCATCCTCATCACAGCTGCCAGGGTAAGGGAAGGTGTTTGTTGAATGTAGGCCTTAGGGAAGGGACTGCTATACATCATCAGTTAGCAAAGGTATATGTGGTAACTTATGTTCTGCCCTTATCTGTTCCTTCTCTCTAAGTTAGGCTCTTTGTCTCTGGGCAAGACTTGATTTTCCAGTTATATTCTTTATGGCACTGGACAGCCAACGGTACCTTTAATTTAGCTCATTTTCAATACATAGAATAGTCTCTTTGAGTGCATTTACCTTTGTGTCTAGTTTTATGATTTCTTGACTAGCTAGGGCATGAGAGATATTTTTGGTTAGCTGATTTACATGTTGAACTGTATGAACCTCTTGGACTAACACAACGGTAGAAACAATTGTACATTTAAAGGTCAATCTTTTATGAGTAAGGGTCATTAGCCTGTTCATAGCTCAAGGGAAAGTATGGAGGGAAACAGGACCTGCTGGAGACACAATGCCTGTTCCCATAATCAAAAGAAGAAGTTCCCACAATAAGTTCCTTCACAAGGTGCAATCATCATACTAGGGCCAGAATAAGGGGACAAGTCACTCCCAATACTGATCAACAAGGTACCTTGGGGATCGGTGCTAAAGCAGAAATAATTGAGTGGGGGTGGCTATTGGTCATCATCTGATTGGTAAGAGACCGTGCAAACTTGCTTTAACCTCACCAGGACCTTTCTCAACTAGTGGGCTCAGAATGGCTGCCAACAGTGAGGTCCAGTCATGAATAAGTTTTAAGACTTCTCCCAGGTGATTCTAGCATGGAAGCGGTGTTATGAATTTCTAGAAGCCATTTCAGATACAGGAGATATTTTTATGCATCACTGTACCCAGCAGCAACAGCCCAGTGCCTGGAATTAAGAAGATTCTCACTTATTTGTTTCATTCAATACAGTTAATATCTCATTAGCATTTGATTGAAGACCAGTTTGCCATCACTAGGCATAGACAATACTAGATTAGAAGAACTCTTCTCAGCCTATTCCCAATTATATAATAATTTCATAATGTGATCAACAGATCTCACATGGCCTCTTGGTATTTTTGCATTTATGGTATATGGGGCTAGGCTAAATAAGGGTTAAGTTTCCTCCAACCTTAGAGTTTTAAGCACTAAATGGATGTGAGGTATTTGGGTACATAATACCATAGAAAGAGAAATCAAGATTTATTACTTGTTTCAAGTTCAATTCTATCTTATTTAAATTCCCAATAATAAAGTAGGCTTTGTTCCTATATTGAAGTTAAGGAAATTAAAGTATAACATTTGGTGACTTTGTAGCTAAGTTTTAACCCCAACTTGTCCAACTTCAGAGCCCAATCTTCTCCCTAACCACACAGGGCTTTTGTACCAGGGAAATGACCTATACAAGCTCTTCACTCTGGAAATATTGTCAAATCATTAGGTGGCTACACCGGGATAGAAAACAATGTCCATCTATTCCCTACTGTCAATATAGGAAACAACTGAAGGGCAAACAACATTGGATACAGTATCATAACTAAATATAATTTTCTCCCTTTTATTTCATTCCCATTTCTATACTGAAGCCTTCCATAAGAGATGGATACATTTAAAAATTCTTTCTAATAAGCTATTAAGAATAAAAATTAGTGCTCACTTCAGCAGCACATATATTAAAATTGGAACAATACAGAGAAGATTAGCATGGCCCTTGTGCAAGGATGACACGGATATTCATGAAGTGTTCTATATTTTAAAAAAAAGAATAAAAATTAAATTCTTCCCTACTTTGTTAAGACCTTAGAGCTAGTAACTTCATGCACACCTAGGTTCACACCCCCCCAAAAATTTCTACATTATTCATCCCAGGAATGACTTTTACTACAGGGTCCACGACCTTGGAACTATAATAGCTAATCATGTTCATTAAAATTTTTAAGCTCTAAGATCCCAAAGTTTTATGAAATGATAATCAATCAAAAAGAAGAACCAATCAGCAGATCTCAGCCTTTTTCACTTCTGAGATATTCTTAAGAATTAAAGAAATTTAAAGTCAATCCCATATGAAAGTAGTTGTACATTTAACATTTCATTGATTGAGATATTCATAATGATAAAAATCCATTATATTTTTTAGCAATACCTTGAAATTATTTTGTATGTTTTTCCTTATGTACATACACTTGAGAAACCAATTGTTCAAATACATGTGAGATAAATCTGATCAGAAAATACAGATGGGGTCAACTGTGAATGACCTTGGATGAATTCTATGAATCTTGGTAGGCAACAAAGAATCAATAAGCCAAGAGAGATTTTTAAGCAAAGTGACAGGATCACATTGAAAGCTGTCTGTTAACTGTGCAAGACTACTGGATTGTGGAAAGACCATCCCAGAAAATCAGTTAGGAGGCAGGAGATGTCAGCAACATATATTTGCCATGACATCTGTGAATTAAATGCTGCTAGAAATAAAGAACAATTTGATATGGGATAATGGAGAGGGAAGAGTCCAGGATGTTTCCAGATTTGGAAACTATATAGAAGATCAAATCATGAAGCAAAATGAAGATAACCAAAAGAATAGGTGTTTTGTCTTGTTTGGTTGTGTGTGTGTGTGTTTGTGTGCAGGGAGGAAGAATTAGAATGAATGTGAATTTTGGAAGATAGTAGACCACAGTTATGATAGTTTAGGATTCATATGGGTCTGTGTTCAAGGTCTGCCACTTGCAGATTGTGCGAGCTTGGGCAAAATCTTTAACCATGAATCTGTTCCCTCATTTAAAAATAGGGATACTGATACTATACCATAGTATAAATAAAATGATACAACACGTACATAGGGCTTAGAGATGTGCCGGTGCATATGGACTTACAATCGATTTAAGTGCAAGTATTATTATATAGATTTTTCAAACCATCAGAAATGTCTGGGAATTGAAGCCACGCAAATTCAACTGGAGAAGTGATTCTCTACCCTAAGAGAAAAACCAAAAGCAGGGTTCTATGGATGTTAAGACAACAGAAGTAGCCAAATGAGAGAGAAAAGTGAGAGAACCTCAGGAGAGGCTGGTGACCTGAAGCCAACAAGGTAAGAGTTTTAACAAGCAAGGGAAGAGGTGAATATCATTCCAATTTCGGTGAGTGTTGGGGACTTTTTAGTCCCTACTAAAAATCAGCCTTGGATCTGTCTATGGGTCAGTATCAGTGTCCTGAAAAACGTCAGTGTGAAAAGAGACACGAGGGTAGTAGCAGTATACAGGAGGTGACTTTTTATCAACTTATAAGAAATTATAAAATAAATCCAAAGCAGGAAGACCCTAATCCAAAGTAAGGAATGATCGGCTTCAACAGCAAAATGGCAGAGAATCATTTCGCATACCTTTTTTCCTTCCCCTTTCAAATCTACTCCATTAATAAATTATGTTAGTTAATACTATCAGAATAAATCCCAAGTTCCTATACCTCTTCTCCGGTTTATGTACTGCTACCACCGTGGTTCAGACACTATTATCACCTTCCTGAACTACTAGCCACTTAATTAGTGTCCTGGTTTCATTTCGCTCCTCTGAGAAACAATTCTCTGTAGAGTTATCCAAGGAATCTTGTGAGTGTGCATTAGAATATATTCCCCTTCTTCAAATCTTCCTTGTTTCCCCCTTTATTTAAAATATAATCCCCATTATTTACCCTGGGTCTCTGAGGCTCAAGTGAATAGACCCCCAACTATCTCTTTGACCTCATCTCCCTTTATTTCACCCCAGGAGTACCAAATTCAGCACAATGGCCACCTTTCCTTTCCTCTGGCAATGTAATTCATTCCCTTTGCCCTTGCTGTTCCCTCTCTCTAGAGTGTTCTTTCTGGGGAATCTTCCCATTCTTTTTTTTCTTTTTTTTAATTTTTTTAATGTTTTATTTATTTCTAGGAGAGAGAGAGAGACAGCGTGAGCAGGGGAGGGTCAGAGAGAGAGGGAGTCACAGAGTGAAACAGGCTCCAGGCTCTGAGCTGGCAGTCAGCACAGAGCCCGACGCGGGGCTCGAACCCACGAACCGCGAGATCATGACCTAAGCGAAAGTCGGACGCTTAACCGACTAAGCCACCCAGGCGCCCCCGGGATCTTCCCATTCTTATCTCAGTACTATGTCATCTCCTTGGTGAGGCCTTCTACGACCTTGTCAATCGAAGTAACTCTTCTTCCCTCCTACTGTCAATTTCCATCTCTTACCGTTCGCAGCTCCACAGCTATATGAATAATCTTCCCAGACCACTTGGTACCAATTCCCTTATTCCCCATATCTCCTGGACACAGTAGCACTCTGGCAGCCAGCCCACTTAAGCCCTCCCAAAATAACCTTCTGGTGCACCAAATAATGGTATAAAAGCCCTGTCTGGTAGGAGTCCAGGCAGTTAGAGTGAGACCCCAGCTCTCTTTCTTCCCAGTATCTATACTGGAGGCTAATATGCTTTTCTCCCAGCAAACTTGAGGAAGCCACAGTTGTGCCATGTCCAGGCTGGGTATTCAAGCCAAACGGTAAAGGCCTAGCCACAATAACCTTCTGTCTCTGGCACTCCTGCTAGCCAGCCACTTACTCCAAGTTTAGAACTATGGTGTTGACCAAATGTCTCCCAAGCTTGATTCTCAGTAAGCTCTCTTGGCAGAGAAGCCATGCTGTATGGTAAAGAGGAGGCAGGGTTAAATAGGCAGTTACTAAAAAGATTACTTTACCCCTCTTCTGTAAAATAGATACATTGATGGGTTATCGTGAGAATTTAAAAGTAATGTTTATAACACACAAAATGCAGTCCCCAGGATCAGGTACAAGTTTGATAAATGGTCATCACTATAACTAAATAAGATTTAGCATTTACCCTCTGAATGCATAGACATGAGTGGCAGATCAAGTCTTTGTACCTAGATCTCAAAGACCTGGAGACACCCTAGCTTCCCTCCACTCCACTTCAGACTTGAGGTAACTTCAGACCAGACATTTCCCTGCTCTGCAGAGAGGCCACCCACTGTTCTGCCTCATAGGACTGTATGTGGGTGAGGATATAAAAAGAAAGGGGCAGTTACTAAAAAGATTATAAAACAAAACTTTAAAAAATATTTCTATCATCCCTTACCAAGGTAGATGGATCATTACTTGTAACTTCTAGGTAATGGACCTACAAATTGAAAGTGAAGGAGAAACATTTCTTTATTCTCTTGTGGTTCACAGTTCTAGCTGTGGCTGAATAGGACGTGGAAACCATAAAACAGCAGATTCTGGAATCTTACTCCAGAGACAGTGAGTCCATTGCTCTGAAGAGAAGCCCAGATCTGGGTATATTTCACATTTTTTGCTGACACATATGGGTAGTTAAAATATGAATCACTACTGATCTATGCTCAGAACATTTAGGAGTAAGGGCTTGGAAAGCACCTGAAAAATGACAACAGTTGCTCAAGAGGATAAATTCTGCACACTCTCTCCTTTTTGTTTCCATACATCTTATTACAACACTGTTTATAAGCTACACTTAGAGAATATTATTATTGTCGCCTATAGAAAAAATAAAGCCTTCTGAATGTACACCAGGTAGTGAGAGAGATGGTACTTGGACAGGGAAATGGCGAGACAGAGGTGTAGATATAGACAAAGAGATGGCATCCCAAGGAAGCCTTCAGTCCTGCTACCATGGCCTCCAACTCGGCCCAATTGGAGACCACAGCCAAGCATTCATCTTGGTACCTGTTGAGGAAGTGTAGTGGGGGTGTGAATTCTGCAAGGCCAAGTGTGTCCCTCACTGACACAGGCACTGAGAAGTCCAGATGAGAAGGAGCCTTAGATGACTACTGGAACTTCCATCTCATTTAAGCTGACTACTAAGCAAAATCAACATTTTTTATCAAGGGGAGCTTATGGAAAAATTAGAACCCTCATACATTGGTGGAAATGTAAAATGGTTCAGCCACTGTGGAAAACATTTTGGTGGTTCCTCAAAAAGTTAAATATGGAGTTACCATGTGACACAGGAATACCCCCAAAAGAATTTGGAAACAAATACTCAATGCAGCACATATACAAGAACACTGGTAGCAACCTCTGATAACAGCCAGAAGGTGGAAATAGATCAAATGTCCTTCAGTGGATGAATGAACAAACAAACCTGGCCTATATATGTACCATAGAATATATGTATGTCAATACAAATTTAGGCATAAAAAGAAATGAGGTACTAATACATGTTACAACATAAATGAACTTCAAAAACATTATGCTAAGTGAACAAAGCCAGACAGAAAAGTCACATATTTATCATTCTACTTATATGAAATATTCTGAATAAATTCATAAATAGGTAAATAAATAGATAAATAGGCAGAAGACGGACTGATGATTTTTAGGGAATGGGAAAAGCAGAGAATGGGGAGAACCCAATTAAAGATAAAATGTAAGGGGGTTTACTTTGGAATGATGGAAGTATTTTAGAATTAGAAGTGGTGGTTGAAAATCCTGTAAAGAAAAGAACTTTAAGTTTTAAAAAATAAATGGAAACCCACATCACAGTAATGGTTGTGGGGAAGAAACAGGAAGGATGAAAATATAAAACCTTACAGCAGTATCAATTGCAAGATATTTGATTGGTTAACTTAGCTATTATAAATATAATGATAATTTGTAAAGAATCAATATTTAGTTTACAAACAAATTTTTAACTTTTCTGTAGAGTTAAAATGGAATTTAAAATGTTTTGCAGGTTTCTGGACAAAATTTTACTATCTCACCTCTGAATGCTGTGTTTGACAAAACACGAGGTTACTGAACCCAGAAAGTGGCTCAGTAAGGATGGGAAACATGTTGGGGGGGATATTTTTACACCTATTTTACCAGGATAAAAACAACTGATGTTTGAGAGAAGTTACATGATTTCCCAAGTACCCATAACCAGAAAAAGTTCACTAAAAATTTCAACTTTGGTTTTTCCAAAGGCGGAGTCCTTTCTCCTACCACAAGAATTTTCTAAAATGGTAGAAGACTAGTATTTTACCTATAACACTAATAAGCTAGAAGAACTGACTAAAGACAGAATGGCTTTAACTAGGATAAGAAAAAATAAATATCCTTTCTTTTAAACATTAAATAGAAAACAAAAGGAAATCATATATGTGTATCTTTTCAAGACTCAACTCCATTCACAATTTAGAGATCCATTACACAGTCTGGAAGAGTTTATCAACCTTTTTAAACTGAGCCATAGAAGGTTCAGAATAAAAATCCTCCCCTTCTGAAATAAGGCCAGGGCTAGTCATCGTCTCTCGGATTTACCCTATAGAAGGTATATACACTTGGCCTAAATGAACACACCTTGGCTAAGCCCAGAGAGTACTATGATAATTAAGACCTCTTAAGATGTTGATATAGTTTGCATATAGGTCTATTAAATCAATGCTTCTTAGCCATTCCAGTTTATGGATGACTTTTCTAACATTACAAAATATGTGGACACTTTCCACGTATACATGATAGTAACTATTCTCTTGGTTATCACTGCTGACAATATATATGAAAGCATGACTTTAGAAATGCTTCAAAATAAATTTCTATCTTCTTGATCACAAAGCTAACACAATTGTTATTCAGAGATTATTCAGTCTGCAAACAAAACTCCAAGAGCATCAACTCTGATCAGCATCATGGCCTACTGATTAGAAAACACTGAACTAGGGGCGCCTGGGCGGCTCAGTCAGTTAAGCATCCGACTTCAGTTCAGGTCATGATCTCACAGTTCGTGGGTTCGAGCACCACATTGGGCTCTATGCTGACAGCTAGCTCAGAGCCTGGAGCCAGTTTCAGTTTCTATGTCTCCCTCTCTCTCTGACTCTGCCCTGCTCACGCTGTCTCTCTTTCTCTCAAAAATAAGTAAAACATTAAAAAAAATAAAAAAAAAAACCCACTGAGCTAGATTCCCAATATAGGTCTGAGCCCCTGGAACCTGGGCCACATTATGGCTTTCACAGGCCCCGAGCAATTTTGCCTTCATGAATCTTTTCCTCTAAAAAAAAAAAAAAAAAAGTTAAAATTTATATTTATAATTGAAATGTTATACAGAAAAAATATATTATTATATATTAAAATATTTTCTTTGACCTAAAATTTCATTTTTTCCCCTTCTGATTTCAAAAGAATTGAAAGCATTTTCATTGTGGGTCCTCAGCACTTTTCCTAATAGAGAAGCCAGCAACGCCCAGGTGTAAGCACCTCAGGGCGATGTATATAACAAGTACTCACTAATTATTCCATTGCTTTTTAGTCAATAATTCAAATGATAGTTCCATTTGCCTCCTATCTTCAATCTATGCTCTAAAATGACTGCTTTTCAGTATTTGAAATGCAGGCTTGAAAAAGTAAAATTCTCTCATTCATTCCCCACCCTGTCAGTTGCCTCCCACGATTCCTTAACTGTACTGACTGCTACCAAACCCTAATTCAACAGGATAAAAAAACAGGACAAAAAATTCAAGAAGAGAATTTCTGACTTCCGGACAGACCATTATATTGCCATGCTCACTTGCGGTCCTTTAGACAGTTAGTGCCATACCCCTTGGTCTAATGTGCATCCTATATAAATCCATAGAGGAGTTATTGCCATAGCCCATCCACAGACACATTTTTGACTTTAAGTGTCTCTGGAAGTATTGTGAGAGAGAGCGGGAATGTGAACTGCTGAGAAGCAGGAGACCAATGAGAAGAGGTTAATGCAGCTGTGGGGGTGCCCAGGCGTGGTCAGGGCAAGCTCTGCAGGACAGGGTACAAACCTGAGCAGGAGGTGAGGTGGGGGTGGGGACGGGGGGTGGGGATCACCCTGGGGTGGTGCCCGAGCCCCAGTTAGCCATTTATAACCATTCAGCTCCAAATTCACCCAAAGCCTGCACTGTGAAATGGACCTGGGCCCTTTAAATAGTTTTCCTTTGCCAGCTGGCACAATGTGAAGCTTTGTCAGTAGAGGGCACAGGAGGAAAGGATTTTCTTCCCTGTTCTGCTGAAACGTGTGTGTGTGTGTGTGTGTGTGTTCATGTGTCTTTTTCCAGCACCTGCTCCTGTGTCATGCACAGCTTCCCCGTGGCTGGTGGCCAGCGGCCAGCAGCTTCCCCAGCTACCCCCTTCAGCAGGCTTGGCAGAATGCCTCCGCTGAGACACCTCTCTCTCAACAGCTCTCCTTGGCATATGAGAGGGCTGATTTCTGGCAAGTTCCAGCAGCACTGCACCACAGTGATTTCTCTGCCATCCAGTGAACTGGTCATGCCCGGTCCGACATAGTCTGGGTCTCATGCTGGAAGGGGTGGGGACTTCCTTGTGCACTCTGTCTCGGCCCTGGGGATGGCGGCTGCTTCTTACATCTGCTATAGCAGATCTTTTCTCTTCTCCCAAGACTATCTTTTGATACATCTATTCCCTTTTTCTAGTTAAAAGTTTTTATATTAAACTTTCCTGTACTGTGTTGTTTCTCTTTCCTGATTGGGCTGAGACTAGTATACTTGGGTTTTAAATTCATAAGGAGAGTGATATTATTAACAAATGGGAAAAGAAGGAAAGGAAGAGGTTTAGAAGGAAGATAATTTGCTCTGTTTTGTACAGATTAAAGTAAGGCTTTTGACAGACATTCAGGGCATAGTCCAAGTGTTTTATATTATTTGGTGCTTTTCCAAAATACGTAAGCCCTAATGGCACCTACCACTGAGGTGTTTATTGAGATGTTGTACTAGCTTATGGTACAGACACCTGTATTTTCTTTTTTAATTTCCACAAATTGTTCTTATTTGCAATTGCAGTATATGGCTGTATAGGGCACTGATTAAGAAAACAGTCTTGTAGTTAGATTAATCCAGATTTAAATATCAGTTTTGCCTTTATTAGCAGTGACTGAACAATGATGAGCCTCTTCTGCAAAATGTGGCTGGTAATATTTAGCTATTTAAATTGTAAGGATTAACTTAGATGACATGGAATTAGCATAATTTTAGGCACATTATAATATTTTAGTAAATGTCAGGAGTGATTATTTTTCTGATATTCTGAATCTGCTTTATTTTTTTTTAAACTAGGTTCCATGCCCAGTGTGGGGCTTGAACTCCAACCCTGAGATTCTGAGTTGCATGCTCCACTGACTGAGCCAGCCAGGCACCCTATGTATCGGTTTTATTTTTTCTACATTCCACTTACCTACACCTAATATAACATACATTTATGTTCTTATTCTATAACTCACCTCTCTAGAAAGTAAACTCCAAGAAAGTGGGAAATTTCTTCTAATCATAGTTGCTTTCTAAACCAATGGAGGTACTCAACAAGTATTAGTTGTGTCAATAAATGATGTAAACCTGAGAGGAACATCTTATTCAGGGATTAGAGTCAGCTGCTCTGAAAGAGCAAGAGGGAAGTGAATATAAAACATAGGCTGTATTTGAAAGTAGGAGGAAGATGAGCAACACATTGTAGGGAAAGAAGAAATTCTGTACTCTTTTAGTTTCTTTTAATAAGATCTGTCTTAAACTGGTAAGGGACATAAAAGGCATACAAGTTCTGTCTGATGTTGATTTTTACACTTACACAGAGGCCTTCATAACAAAACGAGTGAAGACCCAAAGAAACATTCAGACCTGAGCCCTCATATTCCATTTTTTGATTTAAAAAATTTTTAATGTTTTATTTATTTCTAGGAGAGAGAGAGAGAGACAGCGTGAGCAGGGGAGGGTCAGAGAGAGAGGGAGATACAGACTCTGAAATAGGCTCCAGGCTCTGAGCTGGCAGTCAGCACAGAGCCCGATGCGGGGCTCGAACCCACGAACCGCGAGATCATGATCTAAGCGAAAGTCGGATGCTTAACCGACTAAGCCACCCAGGCGCCCCTCTCATATTCCATTTTAACAAAGGGTGAAAAATTGCATAGGCCTAACTATGTGGGGGGACACTAATGGAAGATAAGGGTACTTAGTAAAGGTTTGTTTATTCAGACTCTACCTCCAGTGGTAAAGTTTATTCTTCCCTTCTTGATATGAGAGAGGGAGACACCTTCATTAAGGGATATTTATGCTCTGTTTTTAGGCAGGTAGAAGGGACTCTCTGGATTCTCCTCTTTCTCAATTGTCTTCAGCTCAAAATAGTCATTATGCCAAAGTGGCACATTCTTATTCCCTTCAAAATAAAGGAGGACAAGTCAGAAAGGCAAGAAGAAAATCAGGGGAGGGTAGAGCAGGAAACCAAAGAAATAACATTATAGAACAACCAGGGGGCTGCTACCAACTTTAAGAAGTGTTGTAAGTGGGGTGCCCAGGTGGCTCAGTCGATTAAGTGTCCGACTTCAGCTCAGGTCATGATCTCATGGTTCATGGGTTCGAGTCCCGCATCAGGCTCTGTGCTGACGGCTAGCTCAGAGCCTGCAGCCTGTCTTTGGATTCTGTGTCTCCCTCTCTCTCTGACCCTCCCCTGCTCATGCTGTCTCTCTCTCTCAAAAATAAATAAAACGTTAAAACATTAAAAAAAATTTTTTAAAAATTATTGGAAGTAAAAGGTGACCCCTGGATTTGGCAATGAGGAAGTCACTGGTGACCTGACCTGCTATAGTAGAGGCAGTACATTTGAAATCCTGGAGCTCAGAAAGCCTAATTAGTAAAATCACAGTGTAATTCTAACAAACACAACATTGTCAAAACTAAGTGAGAAGAAAAGATTTCACTCTAGTTCATTGATGGTCCTTAAGTATTTATAGGAAGATGAAACAGTGAACATGGAAACTATGAATCTGCTCAAAGAAACAAAATTTATCTGTAAAGCATAATCCTAGGCTTCTGAGGACTCTGACTTACCATCTCAGGTGTCCAAACCCTCTGAATATCAATGCTCTAAAAATAGTTACTTCCATGTATGATCAGTTGAAACCATGAACTATTAAATTACCAAGCTTTTAAGTCATCAAGCTGGTTGCTTAAAATGCTGGCTTACAACTTAATATAATTTGGCTTCTTGTATAATTTTATGACTGGGAAAGAATTTTTGTCCAAGAAAGTAGAAATATTTTTCACTTTGAAAAGTAGTGTGCTGGATTCTGCTTTAACTCAGGCTATTATGAGTTTGATCACCATGAGTCTAACTATCTAGATCTTACCACTTCTGGGACACTTGAAAAACTTCACTTGTGGATGGAAAAGCTGAGGTTCAAAGTCCAGCCTGAGATGACTGTGAAATGAAATATTCCCATGAGATCATCTGATGGTCAGCCTGACCACCTGCCTAGTCATCTCCCCTCTATTTTCCCTTTAAACAAGAAAAGACAAAACATAGCATAGCAGTGACATACACTGAGGAAGTAAACACAGCATGAAAATGTTTTGCTTCCTCAAAGTACATTGAGCAAGAACAGAAAAAACACAGATGGTAGCCTACTGTGAGGTTATAGTCAAAGGCAGGCTTAAAGGAAGGACCATGTGAAAAATTAGAGTGCTCATTAAAGGCAGAGGGGACAATGCAACAAGTACCTTCAGGGAGGGCAGATGAAGAAATACGGTGGCAGTTATAATCCAGTACCCAGGAGAAGGGGTTGATCTCTAAGATGGCCTGCTGTTCTTTCAGAATAGGAAAGAGATTAGAATGGGTGCAATTTTAAGTAAGCCCTGAGAAGAGAAGAAAAGTTGGAAGACTTGTACTTCAAAGACTCCATTTTTTTTTCTAAAAAATATGCTAAAAGTGAGAGGTTTGGGGGAGAGGCTTACAAATGTTGGTCAAAGTTTGGAATACCTAAGAAGAGGACTACAGGTCACACAAAGGCTGGAAACGATTTATTTTTGAATCTTTCTGATCCTTGGCAGCCAGGATCAGAAGTGAGGAAAGCAGATAACTGGTTAATACAGATTAGTTTGATCCAAAGTATAGCAAAGATAGAAGGATAAAAAGGGAAATGTGGGGAGCCGTTTCTGAACTCATAAATTGAGAAAGAACTCCTTGTGAAGTTAAGATAAGTTGCATCTGACTCTTACCGTCAGATGGCACCAATATCCACCCCCACCCAATTGTTTCTGCTAGAGCACCAACCCCCAGAGCACCTTGTTGGTTGGTATTAGGAGTGATTCATTCTGGCCTTGATATGCTGATTGCACTTTGTGAAGGAACTTACTATAGGAACTTCTTCTTTTGTGGTTATGGGAGCAACATTGCATTCCTGAAAGACCTGTTTTTCTTAATACCTCCTGTTAAGCGATAACAGGCTGTTGACCTCTACTCACAAAGAACTAACTTTTGCCTTTACTATGCTAATGCCACCTCTGGGCTGTTCCCCATACCATTTTGCATATCAGTGTTCCAGAAATCCTTTACTGATCAAAGGATTTATCATCAGAATGTCACTTCCGTGCCATCTCCCAAACATTAAATCATAAAATAAAGGTGAGTCTCAGACAGTGCAGAGAGGCCTGGCTGGTGACCAGAAAGAATCTCGTGCCTCTCTCATCCTTCCCTCGCCGACACCATCCATCCTTCAGGGACCCCTGGACCTGCTGGAGTGGGACTCCAGCAGGGAAATAAGACTTTTGGTGAAAGAGTCATTAATATAATGGAATGCAGATTTTGGGCTGAAAAGGGAAATATGCAAATCATAAAGAGATTTGCAGAGAAGGAGAATATGGAGGGTCAGAAAAAGTAGACAAATTTAAAAACTAGGAATATTGGGGGTGATAGGGCAATGAATGTATATAAAAATGAAAGATGAAGTTGGAAGCATGGGTTATAACATTAAATGGATCCATGGAGCCATTGCTAGAGTCTCATATCAGTGAGTCAATCAAACTTCCCAGAAGATGGGGCAGTAGGAAGAACTTAAGTTCACCTCTTCCCATGGACACTCCTAGACAACACTCACATCATTGTAAGTAACTGAGAAAATGACCCAAAGACTGGCACTACAGATACCCCACAACTAAATGTGGAGAAGAGGAAACATTATCAGGAAACAAACTGACTTACAAGAGTATCTGTGGAAGGCACACCACAGATGTGGAGAGCGGAGAGGAATAGATCTCACACTAGGCATGCCAAGCATGTGGGACATGCATGGGGAAGATGAACCCCCATAACATCTGGCTTTGAAAACCAAAGGGGCTCAACTTCATGAGTTCTTATAATCAGTGCGGTTTAAAACCTGGAAGTTTAAAAATCAGCAGTTTCAGTTCTGGGAAAGCCTGAAAGTGACAGAAGATTGCGTCCCAGCCCTTAAAGAGACAACATAACAAACAGCCCTACTGAGATACAGAGTAGAAGTAACAGTCTGAAAAACATCTGGGGTGTGTTACATACAAGGGAAACCCCATAAGGCAGTCAGCCAATTTTTCAGTAGAAACTCTGCATACCAGAGGGAGTGGCATGATATAATCAGTGAGGAAAGGGAAAAAATCTGCAACCAAGAATACTCTAACCAGCAAGGCTATCATTCAGAATAGGAAAAGAGATAAAGACTCTCCCAGACAAACGAATATTAAAGGAATTTATCACCACAAAACCAGACAAAGAAGAAATGTTACAGGTGACTTTTTGAGTGGAAAGGAAAAACCATAACCACAAATAAGAAAATAGAAAGCACAAAAGCAGCAAAATTAAGTATGTCTATAAAAATCAGTGAAGAGGTGTGCCTAGGTGGCTCAATCAGTTAAGCATCCAACTTTGGCTCAGATCATGATCTCACAGTTCAGGGTTTTGAGCCCTGCATTGGGCTCTGCACGGATAGCTTGGAGTATGGACTCTGCTTTGAATTCTCTGTCTCCCTCTCTTTCTGCCCCTCCTCTACATGCGTGCGCGCTCTCTCAAAAATAGAATAAACATTTTTTAAAATCAGTGAAGGGGTGCCTGGGTGGCTCAGTTGGTTAAGCATCTAGCTCTCGGTTTCAGCTCAGGTCATGACCTCATGGTTTGATAAGTTTGAACCCTGTTTCGGGCTCTGCGTTCACAGCATGAAGCCTGCTTGAGATTCTCGGTCGTCATCTCTCTGTGCCCCTCCCCAACATATGCTGTCCCTGTCTCTCTCAAAATAAATAAACTTAAAAAATTTATTAAAATCAGTGAAGAGATTCATGAAATAAAAGGATCTAAAATATTACATCATATAACTACAATACAAGTGTGAGAGGAGTAAAAATTCAGTGCTTTTAGAATGCGTTCAAACTTAAACAATTATCAACTTAATATAGGCTGCTGTATGCATCAGGTTTATATATAAACCTAATGATAGCCACAAATAAAAAGCCAGTAGTAGATACGCAAAAAATAATAATGAGTAAGGAATCCTAGTATATCAGTAAAGAATGCCAGTAAACTGTGGGAGAAGAGAGCAAGAATGAAAAAGAGAAGGACTACAAAAGCAATAACAAGTAACTAAATAGCAGGGAGCCTGGGTGGCTCAGTCGGTTGAGCATCGGACTTCGGCTCAGGTCATGATCTCATGGTTCGTGGGTTTGAGCCCCGCATCAGGCTCTGTGCTGACAGCTAGCTCAGAGCCTAGAGCCTGCTTCGGATTCTGTGTCTTCCTGTGTCTCTGACCCTCCCCTGCTCACGCTGTCTCTCTCTCTCTCTCAGAAATAAATAAAAATAAATAAAAACATTAAAAAATTTTTTAAAAAGTAACTAAATAGCAATAAGCATATATCTATCAATAATTACTTTGAATATACATGGGATGGACTAAAAGCTCTGATCAATTGGGGTGCCTGGGAAGCTCAGTCGGTTGAAGATCTGACTCTTGGTTTCAGCCCAGGTCATGATCTCACAGCTCCTAGGTTTGAGCCCCACTTTTGAGAGAGAGAGATTCTCTCTCCCTCTCTCTCTGCCCCTCCCCTGTGCATTCTGTCTGTCTGTCTGTCTCTCTCTCTAATACAAATAAATAAGTCAGAGTGACTGAATAGATTTTAAAAAGCAATGGGTGCCTGGGTGACTTAGTTGGTTAAGTGTCCAATTCTCAATTTCAGCTGTTTGTGGATTTGAGCCCCATGTCAGGCTCTGTGCTGACAACTTAGAGCCTGGAATCTGCTTCAGATCCTGTGTTTCACTTTCTTTCTGCCCCCCCTCTGCTCACACTCTGGTGCTCTCTCAAAAATAAACAACAACAACAACAACAACAACAACAACAAAAAGGATTTTACTCATGAAAATAGAGACTGGGAAAAAGAAATGATGGAAATGGGCATGTTAAGCTAGATATGGGAGTCAGGCTGTCAGAAAAGACCTGCACTTTTGAATTATTGAGGAATGTTGTCTGCTAGTTTCTCACTTCCACAGAGAATAAGGAGGGGCCGCCTTTCCCTACCATGTGGTGATTGCCTAGATAAATCGTCTGTAAACGCCAGTATCTTTTTTATTTGTTTCTGTCTCTTTTGAGGATATTTATTCATTCAACAACTACTTATTCAGACCTTACCATGTGTCCAAAATCGTTCTGAGCCTTGGGGACACAAAGATAAAAACACATGAAAATCTCTGCCCACAGGAGCCAACATGATAATGAGGAAATTATCACATACTGTGGTAATAATTCCCCATATCTCACCACCAGCCCCCCCTTGGTTGTTCACTGCTGGACATGTTATTTGCCTTCTTTTCCTCTAACCAAATTAAACACAGTCTCTGGGAAAGATTTGTTCTTTAAACATTTGTCGGACTGATGAATGAGTACTCCAAAGGAATGGCTACAATAGTAGAGCACTTCCAGTATGCACACAATGAATTTAGTGGAGCTCTCTCTTTTGTCTACAGGCAAAATTAATACCTCCTTCTCTCTGTAGTCTCAAGTTTTTATTTCAGCTGATATCCCAGGCCAATTGCAGCAAGATTTGATTTAGTTAATACCTTTATCTCCACCAGATTAGGAGTATCTTCTAATAAAGAAACTAACTGAAGTACCACTGTATTCACCAGCACTAAGAAGACTCATTTATTCAGTTAGCTTCAATGTTGATTTTTCATTATATTTAATTGCTAGATAATGTCTCTACCCATTGAGTAGAAATTATAGCTAGGAAATTAGGGAAGACCTTGGGCTCAAGCCAGTCACATAGGTGACTTAGGATGTGACCATAACCAACTTGCATTCCCTCCTGAGGTTTCCATGTTTGCCAGACTTTGAGTCCTAATTAATACCCTATTAAGATTACTTCCAGCCCAAGAATTCTAAGCACTGAATAGATGTGAGCTAGTAAAATATGGCACTCATGAGTGGAAAAATACTATTTGTTAATCTTCAAAAGATCAAATTTATATAAACCCCATATTGTCTCTTTTTAAGTATTTTATTCCTTCTAAAAATTATTTTTAGTGAGGGACTTGAGGTTCAAAAATACAAGCTATCCAAAATCAAAGGGTTGCTCACTGTTTATCCAACATTTGAACCCAAATTTATTTGATTCCAAGCCCAATGTATCATCCATGTAGTATGAGACTGACTTACAAAGGTGGCTTCACTAGGATAAAAACTAGTTTTGTCATCTTTTTTGTAAATTATAGGACACAATAGAAGAACAAATTGTCATGTATTTTTTTAAATATTTTTTTTTAATTTTTTTTATTTCTAGGAGAGAGAGAGAGAGAGAGTGTGAGTGTGTGAGTGTTTGAGAGAGAGGGAGATACAGACTCTGAAATAGGCTCCAGGCTCTGAGCTAGCAGTCAGCACAGAGCCCGATGCGGGGCTCGAACCCACGAACCGCGAGATCATGACCTAAGTGAAAGCCGGACGCTTAACCGACTAATCCACCCAGGGGCCCCACAAATTGTCATGTGTTAAGAGTATTAAATTATCAATGAAATATTATCACTAAAAATTTTTTTTTTCCTGAACCCTGCTCCATTCACTTACTGGAAATTATAGGTGCTAGAGACATTTTAAAATTCTTTAAATTTTGCTATTGAGAATGAACTCAGTTCCTACTAAGCAAGGGCACTTGATCTGGCATTACCTCCTTCCCCATCCAATGACTCCACAAACCCAAATTATTATGCATAATGATCTGCCTTTGACCTCAGGATTTGCAGCCATGGAAAAGAGGAATTTCTCTAAGCTCTGAAACCAAAAGGAGTTTTTTCCCTTGGGGTGCTTGCCTTGGGAGCTGACATACAAGTTTGGTTCTGAAAGGATCAATGCTAGACTGATTTAATGTAGAGGACAGATCAAGATAGAACTGCCCAAGGAACCCCGGATATGGTTGCACCCACCTACTTGAATCTTCCTAGCATCAACTGCCAGATATGTGAATACACAAACCTTCAGAGGATTTCAGCCCCAGCCTTCAAGCTGTCCCAGGCAACATCACATAAAGCATGTACACTGTACACATTGCATATCTGTGAGCAAAACAGATATTAAACCAGTAAATTTCAGGATGGTTTGTTATTCAGCCATGCTAATTAGAGCAATACTTGTGCCTCTGAACAGACCCTGTTGCACTGTATCTAACTTTTTAGAGTTAAGTACCTGAGGCACCTACATTACAGACAAAGATATTCCCAGACATCCAAAGTTCTGCTGCTCTCATCTTGACTCCTGATCACCTTTGGAACCCACTGATCACCCAGCAGCTATCCAGGTGCAGCTATCACCCAGCCACATTCACTCCATCATTTCTCCTACTTTGTCTTCATCAGAACTCATTACCATAACATGTACAATGATATTTTCTATCCTTAAGTTCTAACCAACCACCTAATTTTCACTGTTCAACCTCAATGTCTATTCCAGTTTTGGAGGGCAGTTCAAATGTGCTCTTACCAAAGCACGCAATAGTCCAAACAGATTGTCTACTGCTCTACCTCCAAAGTCAAGTATCACTGGTTCATCTACTCAGGTTCCATGGACACTTCAGAGAAAAACATTGCTCTGTTCAATGCCCACCTCTTGCTTCCACCAATGCTGGTGACTATCTGATCCATCCTCTACCAATCCTTCAGGCCCCCATTCCTCCTAGACCTGTTGTCATTCAGCCAGTTTAGAGACAAAATCTCTCATGTCTCTACCTGCCTTTACCTCCAAAATTTGAGAGAAAGCAATCTATACACATCTCTGCTTCATCGTTCCTTCTTTACCACTGAAAGTGGTAGATAGTTTTAAGGGTACAGCTAGGTAGAGAGGTAAGGTGTAGGCTAGGCTGAGATTGGACAGCCACCCAAACATGGCCTCAGGGAATGTGTTATTTCTTAAAGATATCACAATCTGAAATTTGGCTCTTTGCTTATGCATCCAAAAATCACATCTTTCCAGGACAGAGTTGATATGATCCATAGTAGGCTCATGGTGGTCAAAATAATTCTGATAAGTAAACTGCAATTCCAATATCATAATTTACAGTAAGAAATCATACCTGCTTTGTGAACCAGAATGCTGTGCCCACAAGATTTACTATTGCTTTTTCCCCCTGCAATTGACAACAGAAGTCAAATTTTTTAATGTTTATTATTTATTTTTGAGGCAGAGAGAGACAGAGCATGAGCAGGGGAGGGGCAGAGAGAGAGAGAGGGAGACACGGAGTCTGAAGCAGGCTCCAGGCTCTGAGCTGTCAGCATGGAGCCCAACATGGGGCTTGAATTCACAAACCGTGAGGTCATGACCTGACCTGAGCTGAAGTCAGATGCTGAACCAACTGAGCCATCCAGGCACCCCCAGAAGTCAAATTTTTATATCCTTTTACATCAATCCTAAAACACTCTTCCCCTCCACTCCGAATTTAACCTCTCCAAAATCAGAATGCTTCTTACAATTAACTATCTTTTACAGACACTGTCAGCCAGATGGCAGTCATGACACAGAGGATTTAAAAACCTTCTGTTGATCTGGCAGTTCCTCACAAAGTTATATATAAAATTACCATTACCCAACAATTTCACTTCTAGATAAATATCCAAGAGGTTTAAAACCACAACACATGTCTACAAAATAACTTGTTCATGAATGTTCATAGCATCATTATTTGTACGAGTCAAAAAACTGAAAACAGCCGCATATCCCTCAACTAATGCATGGATAAACAAATTGTGGTATATCTATGTGAGGAAATAGTATTCGGCCATAAAAAATGAAGTACCGATTCATGCTATATAATAGATGAAGAGTAAAAACATGCTAAATGAAAGAAGCCAGACACAAAAGATTATAAATTATATGATCTCATTTACAAATTTATATGAAATGTCCAGAAGAGACAAATCCATAGAGACATAGAGATAGTGGGTTAGTGGTTGCCAGGGGTTGAGAAAAGTGGGTACTGGGAAGTGACTGGTAATGGTATTGGGGTTTCTCGTTGGGGTGATGAAAATATTCTAGAATTAGATGGTGACAGTGGCACAACGTTGTACATCAACCAAAAAAAATCACCAAATTGTGTACTTCAAGAAGGTAAATACCATATGTGAATTATATCATGATAAAAGGGGGTTAACAAAAATCTTTTTCAAAAATGGGAAAAAACGAGATTAAGAAAGTGCCATCATGAATGTGTCTGAGATTCAATGATACATAATATGTGACAAAACATGTTTGCCAAGGCCACTGAAGGAGATGGATATTTAAGTGACCAAGGGCTTCAAGTCATCATAAGTAAAGGGTAAAGGTACATCTGTCTTCATTTCTATATCAGAGGTTAGTAAACTAAGGCCTTTGAGCAAATCTGACCCCCACCTATTTTTGTATGGCCTATAAGTTAAGGGTGGTTTTCACATTTTTGTATGGTTGAAAAATAACAAAAGAAGGTTAGTGTTTAATTACAAATCAAAATTATGTGAAATTCAAATTTGTGTCCATAAGTAAAGCTTTGCAGGAATCCAGCCTTGCCCATTTTGTAGGACAATGGCAGATTTAAATAGCTATGGTGAGGACCATTGGCTAAGTGATAATAGCATTCTGGATCCAGAGCAAGGCAGCTCCAACAAATCTTGCATCTTTTCCAGAGAGGTAGTTCTCTGATAATTACTCCAACTTCTTCTAAGCTCATCAGCCCAGTAAGCTGGGCTATAGTGACATTTTCCCAAGCTGTCCAATTAAGATGGCATTGGTCCTATGTTTCCTATTGATTTTAATATTTAAACTCTTAGAGTCTAGGGGTGCCTTTCTGCTGCCTGTGTAATCTTTTCCCCCAGGACAGTGGGTAGCAGACACAGTGCCCTCTCATGTTCTTCCGACATTTTGGCGGGTTCTCCATTCCTTCCAACTGCTGGTACTGCCTCTTCGTGACTGAGAACTTTTATCTCAAAAACACAGTAGGCCTTCCTGCCTAAACTTCCAGTAGGTGAAAAGTAAAGAGGAATTAACACCTCTAGTGATCCTCAAATGATAACTCTTGGAAGTTGGCATATACACACTATCTAATCCCTTGAGAATGTATTTTGCATCATTTCCAAGAAGTTCCTTGTGGGATTAAGCCCTTGTCTCGCACTAATATTAAGGTGGCACACTTAATATTACCTTTTATTAGTTGCTTTTTCTTCCCCATTTCACTTCTCCACTTCATATCCGTGTTCCATGAAGTTCCCAAATAACCTGTTTATACTACAATCGTTGTTAGTCTCTTCTTCCAAGAGAATCCAGGTTAAATTTTCAATTAAAATCACCCCTCCTGCAGGCCTTTCCTGCCCATAGCCTGTGGGAAGTTGTACGTACAGAATCCCCAGAAATGTCCAATCTTTCAACAAGGGCCATGATGGGTATGGGCTAGAAGAAAGCTTGCTCTCTTCCCAAGAGGGGTTGAGAATACACCTTTGCACTGAGAATACGACCAAGCTTTTCTTAGGTCTCTACTTATGCCATCTGGGGGATAGTTTCCTGTTATCTGAAGCTCTAGCTCATATTGCCTCAGTTTAGGTCCATATGCACAGCTGCCTAATGCACATCATTGGGTTGTAGTCAATCTTTATATATGTATGCGTGTGTGTGTATATATGGATGTATACATATACACACATATATATTTCAATCTTATATTTACATATATATACACACACAGAAAGAGTATATATAAAATCCAACTCAATTATCTATATCTGCCCCTAGTCCAACCCCTCCCTGATAAATAAATTAATAAAAAGCCTCTTTCTCTGATATTCCTTATTCCTTTCATGGTCTCATCTTCCAACACAGGTTTCAAATTAGAAACACCCTTGGGACATGTGGGTGGCTCAGTTGGTTAAACATCCAATTTCAGCTCAGGTCATGATCTCACAGTTCGTGGTTTCAAGCCTTGTGTCAGGGTCTGTGCTAACAGCTCAGAACCTGGAGCCTGCTTCTAATTCTATGTCTCCCTCTCTCTCTACCCCTCTCCTGCTCGTGCTCTGTCTTTCTGTCTCTCAAAAATGAATAAACGTTAAAAAATTTTTTTAATAAAAAAAAGAAATACTCTTGACCATGTCCTCTCTGGAATGACCCAGATCCAGCTGGTTGTGCAGCCTCCAGTGCTGGGGCCAGAGTTACTTGTGCATCACTGTGGCTCTTGATATCATCTTCTGCCTTTTAACTGACCTGCTACTGATCTTTCTATATGCTATTTGGCACTCTAAACTACTGCCAAAATTATCTTTCAGAAGAACAATCAATTGAATTCTGCCACTTTGAAACTTCTTTGACTATTTCATCTACGGAATAAATTTCAATCTTCTTGTAGGTCTCCCAAGGCCCTTTACAATTGGTCCATATCCCTTTAAATTAGCTATTTTTCACACACATACGAGTGATTACTTTTCAGATGGATATAGATGCTATCGAGATGAAGAAAATATAAACTCACTTTAAAGCTTTACTGAACTTATACTGGTTTTATTCATGTATTTTTCAATCAATGAAATACAAAAAAGTGCAGCTATTATCATGTGGAGTTGCAATTTTCTGATGTTAAAAAGGGATTCTCATACTTTTAAAGTTGGAAGCCAACTGGATTTATATTTTTAAAATCCTCTTCCAACTTTCAGCACTTATTCATGCTAAATAACTTTTTAAGGCAGGGTCATTTCAATGATAAAGACTGAGAACAGTGGTATGTCAGTGAGCTGAAAAATAAGCTTAGTTTTGGATTAGTGTGTGCCTGTGTGTATATGGTGTAGGTGGCAGTGGGTGGTGTGAAGGAGATTAGCCCAGGGCTTATATAAATAGGGCAGGATGTTCTACCTTTTTCACAATTCAATTAAAACAACTCTGGCTTCTTTGGTAGGCTTCAATAAGGGAATTGGCGGAAAGTCATATCAATGATAGCCAAATTTATAACAATTTAGTCTTCCCTAATATCCTCTCATAAGAAAAGGGAGGATATAAACAGTCTTCTACTCTCTTGAAGCCACTAGTTATTCAGGCAGCATCACCAGGACACCACCTTGTACCAGACATTAGAGTCAGAATGTGGTCACTGGAGGAAGCAAATCCTGGATTCAAATGTATTTGGTGTCAAATTCTTGGAACACTCTTGGATCTCCATGAACTTGAACAAATCACTCTGAGTCTCAATTTATCTATTCTATGAATAACAGATACATTGTACGACATTGTGAGGACTTTGAAAGAAATTAAGATGCTCTTCAGGTATTACTGTATTTTTTCTTTCCGTATTACTATTATTAAAATCACTATGCCCCTGAATACCTCATATGTTTAAAGTTTTACACTCAGTGTCTAGAAAGACCCTTCGAGCTTATTTAGATCACTTCACTTACTTTTCAGATGTGGAAACCAAAGAAGATCGTGTAGGTTTCCTCTCATTACATCATGAACTAGTAATATTTAGAATAACCATAAAAGGAAATGGGGGAGGGGGAAGCTAATGAGCGTTGCTGAAAATCATCACCATCAACAGAGGTAAAAAACAAAAACAAAAACTCACAAATGTGCATGAGGGAAGGTTGTTTCTCCCCCTCCAAATCTACTTGACGGTGAGCATCAGAAATGAAAAGAACAAATACCAAAGATCCCTGTTCCTACACTTGCTGTTGGGGAACAATTCTCCATAGGTCTCTCATGTTTCGCTTATCTTGCAAACAGAGGCACACACTGCCTTTGTACTCAACAATGTTTTTGACAATTTTTGTACAGTGAATACAAATAAAGACAACGTCTCCCTCCAGAGCAAAGGGAGGTTTTGCTTACTGCCAATTATAAAAGATGCAGGTTCTCTCAGCTCAGGGTTCCTCTTTGTAATGCCACCAACTCACTGCATATGCAGCTGTCACCCAGCCCTCTTCATATTGCCCTGTGGGAACCATTACAAGAAAGCCAGTAGTCTGGCTATTGCTGTTATTGTAATTCAATTCTTTGTCTCTGACCCAGCTGTCTCATTTCTTCTGCTCACATCCATGGAACTGTCAGGCTAACTTGTTAGTTTGCAAGTAGGGGGGAAAAATCTCAGACCTTCCACAGTTCTTGACATTTGCTAAGTATTATTAGCTATCAAAGCTGCCTTTAAATCCTTGAAGCAGAAACCTTATATAACAAGCTCCCCTGATGGCTTCACGCAGACTACTAGCAATTGTGGCAGATTCAAGAAGAGCAATACTAACCACCTATTTAGTATGCCACATTTCTCCCCTCCTTGGATCTAGCAGCTCTGTGCTTTAATCCTCCAGCTTCTGAGCACTTTGCTGCTAACTGCTCCCACCTGAGACCTTTGGAGGTTACCCTTGGGCACCAGAGCTACCTTGCCCATGGAGGGTACAAGAAGTAGCTGGGAGTTGACATTTCTCCCTCGGATGCCTAATGACAGACTGAAATAGAAATAGAAACAGAAATAGGGGAGCCCTGCTCTTTTTCTTCAAGGCCAAACTCTGGAGGCATAATTTACATCTCAGAACTTCCTGTGAGACAAGGCTAAGGATGGGCCTTGCCCTTAAATGGCACCTTTGGCCTAGCCTCTTTCCCTTTTCTGTCCTGTTTCCCCACTCTTACTGTTTCTGTTTGGAACACAGCTTTAATAAATGACAGATGATTGGCCTGGGGTCTTTTTCCAGGAGAACATGAGTATTCAAAGATAACTGGTGACTCTTAAGCCTGGTTGTACATTAGATTCAACTGGGGCACATTTTTAAAAAATTTATTTTGAGAGAGAAAGCATGAGTCGGGGAGGGACAGAGAGAGAGAGAGAGAGAGAGAGAGAGAGAGAGAGAGAGAGAATCCCAAGCAGGTTCCTTGCTGTCAGCATAGAGCCCAATGCAAGGCTCAAATTCATGAACCATGAGATCATGACCTGAGTGGAAACCAAGAGTCATACCCTTAACTGACTGAGCCACCCAGGCACCACAACTGGGGAACTTTTAAAAAATTATGATATTATCCCAGCCTAGGACAATAAAATCAGAATCTCAGGCAGTAGGGCCAAGGCATGTATAAATATGACCAGATGATCCTAATATTCAGTCCTGATTTAGGTCATTTGAGAGCCATTATCTTTAGGTAGTTTAATTTCACTCTTTGCTATATTCCTAGCAGTCAAACAGGCCTAGCAGAAATCCTACCTAGGATATTGCCCAGCCTGAGAAATCTTACAGTCTGATAACTTGGCAGCAACATGGCCCAGCTTAGGCAGCAGAATCCTTTTCCTGGGCAGTCTTGAGATGGTGAGAGCCTAGGGAAAGTTATAAACAGCTGGCAAGCAAGAACAGGCCACTAGTAGTCCCCACCACCCTGAAAGACCACAGCCATTTATACATGGCTCCAAATCCAGTTTACTGGGATATTTGGTGATGCCACATCCATAATGAGTCCCATCTCAACAGCACCCCTTGAACCCTTACCTCTGAGCATAAGGGTGTTGTGATGGTTATATTTTATGTGCCAACTTGCCTAGACCACAATATCTGGTGGTTTGGTCAAACACTGATCTAGATGTTGCTCTGAAAGAATTCTGTAGATGTGATTAATTTCTACCATCAGCTGACTTTAAGATTACACTTGACAATGTGAGTGGGCCTCATTCAATTAATTGAAGACCTTAAAAGGAAAAACTGAGGTTTCCTGGAGAAGAATTCTGCCTCAAGAAATGTAGCATAGAAATCCTACCTAGGTTTCCAGCATGCTAACTGGCCCTACAGATATCATACTTGTCAGCTCCATATAATCACAAGCTAATTCTTTAGAATAAACCTCTTTGCATGCGAGCAAGTGCGCGTGTGTGTGCGCACACGCACGTAAGGCACACACACACACACACACACACACACTCCTATTTCTCTGGAGATCCCTGACTGAAAACAGCTGTAATTCACCATTCCCAGTCTCAAGGGTTCCTGGGAAATGTGATATGGCCTTTATTTTAATCAATTCCTGAGTCATACTCAACTAATTGACTTTGACCTAACCAGCCTCCTAACTTTCCACTTTCTGCTGCCAAGTATATTTCCCAAATTATCTGTTCACCTAGTGCCCAAATACAGCCAGGTGTTCCACACACTCTTTTTAGATAGGTAGCCAGTTACATGACCTGTACCCAGCCCCCATGCCTGGAGCCACCTTCCTTCACACACAACACACTGTACCGCCAAACTACACTTTCCCTTTTACCATCTCTCAGGTTACCATTCCTCCTGAAACCACTGTCACAATCCAATGCTCAGCACACTTCCTGGCATATAGAGGTGCTCCATAAAAATCTAATGAAGGAAAGGCAATCACTTAGCAAGCTTAGAAGCAACAATAGAACTTTTGAGAAACCTTCTGATGGGCCCAGGAAAGTTAGAAAGTCCATGCCAAGTGATAGACCACCGACATTTCAGTGGAATGCTACACTGTGAGGGTCAACTTTCCCTACCTGTGTATACTCATTGGAATGCAGGTCAAGATTCTATCATCTCTACCGGGGGTGGGGTGGGGGTGGGTGGGTCTTAACTGGGAGCAGGTAAATGGCCAAATACAACTATATCTTGTCTTGGCAATCATCCTGTCCACCTCCTGTCCATCTGTTCTAGCCTCCTCCGGGCCAGCCTTATGTTTGGCCTATATACTCAAGCATCCTAGCTTTTACCCTATGTTTGGCCAGTGCTCTCCACTCAGTTCTATGTCCTCACAAACTGTTATACTGAGAATCTAGACTTTAGAATCAGAGACATTCATTTTTAAATCCTGCCATTATTACTTACAAGCTAGGTGACATTAAGTCCTAGCACCTTTACCTATCAGTTGAAAACCATGTAACAACCTTCCATGACTGTTGTGGGGTGTAGATGCAATCAGAGAACAAGTGAGATCTAACAGTACATTTGGCAGAGTAGGGTTTTTTAAATGTTGGCAATTATCATTTTGAGTAAAAGTTAATATTTGACATCCAGACATCACCACAATTATTTAAAAAAAAAAATAGATCTTACACCTGGACCAGGATATCCTATCCATCCCTCCAGACAGGAGAATCTGAGCAGAAAACTCCCAACTACACCCATAAGTTTCCCATGAACTCAAGGAAAAGATCAAGAACTGTTAAAATTTTTAATATTTTGACATTTCAATTTTACTCATTATTTACAATCTTTAAGCTTAACTTTTCTTTCAAAAACAATTTAAGTGTATTTATTTATTTTGAGAGAGAGAGAGAGATAGACAGAATTCCAAGCAGGCTCCTCACCATCAGCAGGGCTCAAACTCAAACTGTGAGACCATGACCCGAGCCAAAACCAAGAGACAGATGCTTAATCTACTGGGTCACCCAGGCAACATTAAGCTTAACTTTTCTAGATGTGAAAGGAGTTGCCCTGTCAGCCTTCCATAATGGCAGCTCACAAGAATAATTTTTCAAGGAAAACTACAAAATTCAATTAATTCCTGTGAGTCTCAGCTCTAACTACACATCATAAAAAATACCTATCCAGCTTTGCAAAACATGCTCAGACTTGC
Organism: Hyaena hyaena; assembly: GCF_003009895.1. NCBI lineage: Eukaryota > Metazoa > Chordata > Mammalia > Carnivora > Hyaenidae > Hyaena > Hyaena hyaena. Next base: position 216,567 of record NW_024080740.1, on the reverse strand, counting down.
TCTCCAGCAACAAGAGTGCTCCTTCTGTGGGTCTGTTTGTGGCCTGGATGATCACATCTTTTAAAAGCCCCCTTCAAGACTCTGCTCGCCAACCAAGTTTGAGCATCACTGACCTACTCTGATTACAAATAAGTAAAAGTTGTACAGGAGATATGAAGCAAAAACAGAAATGGACTTGTACCAAGCGGGTTGTGAGCAGCCCTGAGCTGTTTCAGCCACCTCTCTGCCCCCTCCTCCATGTTGTTTGTCTGGGTATATGAGTGTAAAGTAGAAGTCCCCAGTCTCCTCCTTCCTGTGGGGCCCCAGTGGGGCTTCACAGGGTGGAGCCTCTGCCGCTGTTAGGCAGATGCTACTTCAGATCAAAAGTCCCTGAAACGGGGGGGGGGGGGAGACATGAGGTAAGAGGCAGATGTGTGTAGAGTGGAACAAAGGGTGGAGAAGCCAGGAGAGGGCAAGGAGTGAAGCTGTATCTATGCGCCTGGCTGTCAGATAAGGAATGTGACTGAACAGAGATGCCCCCTTGGAGAACAGCAAGCCCCATCCCAGCTATTCCGAGAGGGGGCTGCCTTGTGTCCTGCACTACAAATAGAGTTGCTTCTGTTAGGTTCACATCTCTTTTAGAGAAAATTATGGCCTGGCACTGTTTTTGTTTTCCTCTGCATCTTATTCCTGTGCCTACTCGGTGCACAGTATTTGATGGGATTTCTCCTCCTGTTCTCAGATCTAGTATCACAACATAGTTGCTGCTTGACACAGATTTATTGTTCCACAGATTTGTGTTGAACTAACAAATGGTGAGCTGGTAGGCTTCTCTCCCCTCCCCCACCACTGCTACAGACATTAGATGCCAATTCTATGTTTCACACAAAATGCATCCCTCTTTCCTCTAGGTCCACAGCCCTTGACATTTCACTTTCAATTATTTTCGCTTATTTTGCCCTACAGATTTTAGGTTACATCTGTGTTTCTACCAGGCTGTGAGCACCTCAGGAAAAGGGATTGTTTTACCCCTCCAGCTCCCAATGCAGCACTGGCATTGAGTAGGCTCTTGAATGTTTGCTCCACTCAAGCCAATTTTCTATTAGTATTATTTGTCTCGTGTCTGATTTCTTCACCAAGAAGGAAATTGATGCTAAAAAGGGAAAAAGCACAGGGTAGGGACTTGGTCTTACAACTCCTTTTTGATTTAACTGCAGATAACCTCTTTGTGTTTCCATATCTATAAACCAAGTGGACCAAATCAGCTCTAAGGACACTTCTAGTCAGACATTGGAGCACTAAACATAAAGAAGGTATTTGGAAGCATGATGCAGTAGAAAGGTAAATGAACCTGGATAAATTTCCAGCAGATCAACTCGACTTCATATAAACCTCATTACCACTCTGAAGTTTGTATTTTATTCCCCTTTGAAGAAAAAAAATAGAGTCTCAGAGCTTTGATTTGTTGAAGATCAGATAGTATGCCTCCGATTTGAGTCCACAGGTTTGAATCCACAGCCCTACCCCTCTCTAACCTCCACACACTCTGCTTCTGTGGTGGGAGACTGGCCACAGTGTGCTAGACAACGCTGCTGCAAAACCAGTGGCTTGTTGAGAATGAAAGTAGTTTTCATTCCCTTTTTTATCACAGGACATCAAGTCAGTTTCATAGCATGACATTACAGTATTAAATGATGTATTTTTCCTACCTCTGCCTTTATTCCCTGATTGTAGTCAGTTAAAAGAGCCAAGGGCATTTGAGAAGTATTTTATTTGAATTAAGAGAAAAATAAAATCATTCCCTGCTTTTTATGGGCCTCAGGACTAATGTCATTCAACCATCCTATCATACAAACCTCCTCTGTTCCTCTCCATAAACATACATTAAGAAACAAATTTATCAGTCCTTGAACTTAGAGTCTATACCCCTCTTATAGCTTTGGCTAAGAAAGTTACTTGAAATAATTAAACTCTAAAACCTGGAAGAAATATTTCATGAAAATGTGATCTAGTTGTTTCCCAATATTTACATTAGAAGAACCCTTTTCCTACCAAACATAAAATTACAACTCCACATGATAATAGTTGTGCTTTTTAGTACCCATTGATTGAGAAAATATATGATAAAAACTCAAAACGAATTCAGGTTTTGAAATGCTTGTATATTCTGCACCTCTACGGCATCTATATCCATATGAAAAACAATCACTTGTGGATGTCTGAAAAATAGCTGATTGCAAGACAGGCTAGGCCAATTGTCAAGGGCCGTGAGGGGCATACCAAGGAGACTCAAATTTATTCTGTAGGCAAAAGGGCATCAAAAGAGGTTTTAAAGGAAACTGACAGGACTGGATTGATTTCTTTTTTTTCCAGAAGATAATTTTGGCAGCAGAGCAGAGAGCCAAGTGTAAAATGGAAAGAACAGTGGCGGCAGTCCAGGAAGGAGGCAGGAGAGAATATCAGGAACCACACTGACATAGAGATACCTCTGACCGCAGCCCTGGAGGACATGGGCAGCAATCGGATGTGAGCAGCACGGGAGATGGAGTGCCCAAAGAGGCTTCCAGCTTCAGACACCTTCAGAGACTGTTACCTTGAAAAGAACAGGAATGCCAGAGGAGGTATGTATATTTTGGATGAGGCTCAAGTGGTAGAATGATTTGGGAGACAGATAATACTGACATGGATTTATAAATATTAAGTTTGAAATGATAGGGTACACTCAGGTGGCATCTCTTTAGCATGCCATTAGATATAAGGAGGAGTCTGATAATGAGGAGATTGGAGATGGATCTAAGTAAATCTTAGTTGTTATGACAATAGCTTACAAGTTACACAGGCTTTGGCTCTAACCCACTTACTAATGGACTCAAGCAAAATTTCTGAACTTTACCAAGTCTGAAAACAGAAATCTTTAATACCTCAATCAAGGGTTACTTACAAAAGATTATAGGGTTTTTTTTAATTCAACATTTATATTAATAAAATGAGGGGCACCTGGGTGACTCAGTTGGTTGGGGATCTGACTTTGGCTCAGGTCATGATCTCATATTCATGAGTTTGAGCCCCACATTGGGCTTTGTGCTGACAGCTCAGAGCCTGGGGCCTGCTTTGGATTGTGTGCCTCCCTTTCTCTCCGACACTTCCCTCCCCCAAATAAACATTTAAAAATCTTAAAATAAAATGAAATAAAATAAATAGCATACAGTAGTTACTCAAAAAATAGCAGGTGGTATTATGCAGATTGCCAGCCACCAGAGTATTGGTACCATCCCCTGAGATAGTAGAACGTATCCTTCTTGAAGAGCAAAAGAGAAAAATAAAAGGCAGGGCCTTAGGGATGAAATGCTAGAGAAACAACTGCAGGAAGGGCAGGCAACAAAAGCTGAGAAGGAAAGAAATGAGTCAGAAAAAGAGGGTGATCTGGCAGTCACCAGAAAAAGAGCTCCAACAAGCAAGAGGTGAGTCTGATTTCTGAATATGAGAACTACACATTAATCTTTACTCAATAAGGGAGTCAAGAGGCCAGAAATGTGATGTGGGAGTAAGAGCAAACTACTGAGGTAGTATTCAAGCATGCGGGGACTATGAAAAGTTAATTATCAAAATTATTACATAGGTCCAAGACAGAGAACATAATCTAGATTAAAAAGGAGAGCATAACTGGGGCACCAGGGTGGGTCAGTTGGTTGCCTGCCTGATATCTGATTTTAGCTCAGGACATGATGCCAGGGTGGTGGGCAAACTGAGCACCACGTGGGGCTCCACACTGAGTTGTGGAACCTGCTTGGGATTCTCTCTCTCCCTCTGCCCCTCTCCCTTGCTCGAACTCAAGTCGTCTCTCACTCTCACTCTTACTCTTGCTCTTGCTCTCACTCTCTCTAAACAGTAAAACAAGGCTAACTAACATTACTGACATTGCTAAAAGTATTAATGCACATATCAAACACACTTGGAGCAGTTAATCTGTTAAAAGTTTCCACTATAGACCCAAGAAAATGTGTCCTCATGCTTTCTGTCTGTGGCAGCCAAGACTGAATGTTGGAAAACAGGAATTACAAAAACAGTGAGGAGGGTAGATCATTTCTCATAACTCAGAAATAACCTTGTAAAGGGCAAAGAGCCTGTTTCACTCCAAGAAAAAAATAGAAATTTTTGAATTACAAAAAAAGTGTTCCAACAAAAATGAACAAGTCATCCTCTGTCCCTAAGCTACCAAATCCAATCCACCTACAACTGCTGTTAGCTCTAGTTCCAGAATCAAGCTCAAATCCAACCTCTTCTATGGTAGCTTTCTACTGGGTTAATTTAGCTAAATTGGTACTTTATTTCCCAGAATTCCCTTCCCTGTGTAGTGGCAGGTTACAGGTGGATAGAAGAAAAACTTGCACTAAATTTCAACTTCCAAAGCAAAGCGGTAGCCATTAAGATCTAAAGGTCAGTGCAGGGTTCCCTCCTGCAGTTCACTTGTATTGCTACAGACATGTTGGTTCACCTTGTAGGAGGGGGCAGCTGGGCCCTTGGCTTCTCCAGCTCCCTCTCTATCTCCTCCTTCAGCTTCTCCATGTCCTGGGTCAGGTGCTGGAGGAGGGGGGGAGGGGAAGGAGGTCCTCTACATCATCAAGCTGGAGGCAAAAGTGGTTCCAGCTGGTCACCATTCTCCCCTGATTCACACTTAGCTTTTCTTCTCAATTCCTGGACCTACTGACTGCAAAGACCTCAGACCTACCACCAGATACAGAGGAAGCAGCTTTCTATACATTGACTTCATCACCTCCCACAATGGTGTAAGATCTAAATCCAGCAATAAATCATGCATTTCATATCACCCTTATTGAACTCTGATACAGAATTGATGCTGTATCAATTATGGTTCCAGTGGAGTAGAACCTTAAGGATGGCTCTCTAAATTAGTTTGGGGCTATCTGGAATTGATTTTCTGATATAATTAGAGAGGCAAAAGTAGAGGAGACACTGGTAGTTCATGACCTGCAAAGGAGTACTTGAAATATCACCTGTAGACACCTGTAATCAAGTGATGATAAAGGCAAGGATTAGTTGCTGAACAATTAGTTGAGTGAACTAATTGTTACCAAAGAAGATTTTAGTGAGAATAAAGTAGTTTGGGGGGTGCCTGAGTGGCTCAGTCGGCTAAGTGTCCAACTTCAGCTCAGGTCATGATTTTATGGTTCATGGGTTCAAGCCCCAGGTCAGGCTCTGTGCTGACAGCTCAGAGCTGGAGCCTGCTTCAAATTCTGTGTCTCCCCCTCTCTCCGCCCCTCTTCCACTTGCACAGTCTTTCTGTCTCTCAAAAATAAATAAACATAAAAGAGGTTTAAAGAAGTAGTTTGGGAGATGCCTGGGTGTCTCAGTCAGTTAAGCGTCTGATTTAGGCTCAGGTCACGATCTTGTGGTTCGTGGGTTCCAGCCTCATCGTCAGGCTCTGTACTGACAGCCAGCTCAGAGCCTGGAGCTTGTTTCAGATTCTGTGTCTCCCTCTCTCTCTGACCCTCCCCTGCTTGTGCTGTCTGTCTGTCTGTCTGTCTCTCTGAAATAAAACATTTGAAAAATTAAAAAAAAAAAAAGTAGTTTGGGAGTGAGTGGCTGCTGCAAAGTGCACTGAAGAACAAGAAGAAAGAAACTGATGAGCTTAAGGATTTATGATTGTCCTCAAAGATAGAGATCTCGGGGCACCTGGGTGGTTCAGTCAGTTAAGCATCTGACTTCACTCACGTCATGATCTCACGGTCTGTGGGTTTAAGCCCCGCATCGGGCTCTGTGCTGACAGCTCAGAGCTGGAGCCTGCTTCAAATTCTGTGTCTCCCCCTCTCTCCGCCCCTCTGCCACTTGCACAGTCTTTCTGTCTCTCAAAAATAAATAAACATAAAAGAGGTTTAAAGAAGTAGTTTGGGAGATGCCTGGGTGTCTCAGTCAGTTAAGCGTCTGATTTAGGCTCAGGTCACGATCTTGTGGTTCGTGGGTTCCAGCCTCATCGTCAGGCTCTGTACTGACAGCCAGCTCAGAGCCTGGAGCTTGTTTCAGATTCTGTGTCTCCCTCTCTCTCACCCGCTCTCTCTCTCTCTCTCTCTCTCTCTCTCTCTCTCAAAAATAAATAAAACATTAAAAAAAAAGATAGAGATCTCAAATCTCCAGAGATAGAGTTCCAGAGTCAAGATTTCTGAAAACCAAACAGGAAATTCAATTCTGTGGGTGGCTGAATTAAAATGCAAGTTTAATTCTCAACTTTGCAGGGTTTCTTATATTAAGGTCAGGACATAAACTGAGAACGAATAGGACTTAAAAATGGAGATGGGAACATATGAGCAGATTCCAATAAAACTGAGGACCTTGAGCCCCTAAATTCTACTGATCCTCCTTTGCCAACAGAAGCAGCCCTTCCACGTCTGTCTGAAAAGAGTGGTCTTCCCCAGCCTGAAGAACTTATAACATCTTCTCCTAAAGGCATTACATCGTAGGAAACCACTGATCTTCCTCAAGAACTACCCTCATGCCTCTCTGTACCTGTTCTATACCTGTTCAAGTCCCAGCAGGCCACAGGAGGGAAGCTATAAAGTATAACTCATAGGGAGGTCAATACACACCAAAATAAATAAATAATTGAAAGATATTGTCAATTTATATTGACAGAACCTCAGTAACATGCATGAGAATGATCCTAAGTCATACTGGATCAGAGAAGAAATATAAAGTTGGACCCCCTGAAATCAGTTGTTTTTAGGTGCATGAGGCAGAGTTTCTCAAATAAATGTGTTGGCTCCAGGGGCTGTGAATGGCTTTGAAAGTTTAGCTGGCTGGTTACTGAAACCTGGAGTTAGAGACACTCTGCACTAACTAGATTTGAAGTTTCATAACCATCATGGTATCCTGATGAGAGGATCCTAAGGGTTAGGGAAAATGATATGGTTAAGTAGATTTATTATGTAATACCATCTATGTCCCTCAGAATAGCCCAAAGGATACACCTTTCACTAATGCTTTAAGAAATGCATTAGGGAAAGAAGCCTAACATCCATAAAGGGCTCGGTGGTGGCTGTTGTCTAACTGTTAGAAATGAGAGGAAGAAATACTGCCATCAAACTGCGGTACCTGATTTCAATGGGAATGAGGAGATCCTGGGGTGGCAAGGGTTTGTTTTATTTAATAACAAAAGATGAAGAAAATGTTAACCATAACACGTAGCAAAACAAAGTCATCACAAAAGTCTGACCCATAGAGACCTAGGACATTCAATAATTGATCACAATGTCCCTAGAACTGAAATAAATATCACCCTACTAGTGTCTTGTTGATTTGTAGAAGCAGTGTGGTGAAAAAAAAGTCGTATCTTATTTAGCAATGAAGAATTGTGGACCCTCAGCCAACTGACAGATATAAGTCAGTTTAAAGGCCCAAAGCACCTTGAATGAAAGGTAGTCAGAGTCCCCTCGAGAAACAATCCTACTAAATAACCAAAACTTATACTCCAACTCTTCCTCCCAGCTCTGGTTGAGCGGTTTTCAACCTGGGGCAAGCTAACCCTCTGGATCATAGTTGTTAATGTCTGGAGACATTTTCGATGGTCATGACTGAGAAAGTGCTACTGGCATCGAGTAGAGAGGTCAGGGATGCTTCTAAACATCCTGCAATGCATAGGATAGTGCCCACAGAGAATTAACTATGTAGCCCAAAGTATCAAGAGTGTTAAGGTTGAGAAACTCTCCTTTTTGCAAGAGAACTGCGACCCCTGAGTTTCAACAAGCAAAAAATGGGCCAACACCGAACACTAAGCTTGAATTTGGCACAAACAGTAAATCTGAGAGTCACAACACAGATCCAAGACCTATGTGAGAACAGTGTTCAGACACTCCTATGGCTCTGAAGATTTAAGTATCCAAAGCATTATATAACGGAGTGACAGAGAGAAAAAAAAAGAGAGAGAGAAATCTGGATTAAAAATAGAAAGGATGGGGTGCCTTGGTGGCTTAATCAGTTAAGCATCTGACTTCAGCTCAGGTAATGATCTTGTGAGTTTGAGCTCCGCGTTGGGGTCTGTGCTGATGGCTCAGAGCCTGGAAGCCTGCTTCGATTCTGTGTTTCCTTGTGCTCTTTATCTCTCTCTCAAAAATAAATAAACATTAAAAAATTTTTAAAAATAAAAAGGAAATAATTAACCTTATTAGCAGGTTTTTAAAAACTTGGTTTAAACTAAAAATGCCAAGTGATCCTCTTTCTTTCACTTACCAAATCCAATTCCATCAGCAACTGTGGTCCAAAAATCAGTCAAAACACAACTCTTCTTGTCTTTTCTGCTGCCCGCCCTAGATGAAGCCACCATAAGGTCTCTCCTGGAAAGTTTTAGCAGTTTCTTTATTTCCTCCTTTGCTTCTGGGGAAATCCATTCTTGATATGCTGTTGCTAAATGACCTTCTTAAAATATAGCTTACTTGCAACACCCCATGCAGCACAGAGTCCAGGTGAGGATGCAGGCCATAACATGGGAAATGAAATTGGGAACTTTTTCCTATCTTGAAGGGAAGCCCAGAGGTATAAGTGAAAAAAACACTGATCCAGTTTTGCTCAGCTTGACACAGCACATATGGAAGGTCATCCTGCTTCATTCCTGGTCCTGTCCCACTCCACACACACACACACACACACACACACACACACACACACACACACTCATAGACTACCCCTCACAGCAGTGGAGTGATCCATTCAAATCATAAATCAGGTAGCTCAGCATAAAACACCAGCCTACAAAAGCCTGCTGGAGCAGGAGCCTAATCTACGGAGTCCTGAGCCGGGCCTGAGGGTGTTAAAGTTGTTAATTTCTCCAGGTGATTCTAATTGTAGCCAATGCTGAGAACCACTAGCCTACAGTTGTGCTTCTCAAAAATCTAATGTGCATACAAATCACCTGGGAGCCTTGTGAACTTCCCTTTCTGACTCCATAGGACTGAAGTGGGGCCAGAGATGTGGTAGTTCTAACAAGCTCCCAGGTGGTGCTAATGCTGCTGTGTGGGGACCACACTCTGCATAGACAGACCCTAAGAGAGTAAATCAGTGCTCCCCTCTACCCAAACTGCCTTGATCATAAGCACTTGCAATCACATTTTTCACTCTCTACCAGTTCTCCAGTTTCCTAACTTCCTAAAGCCAATCATAACTCTGCAGCTAGCCAGCTCAGGAATATCCAACAGGACAGACTCTTGTGAACAGAAGAATGACATAATGATGATGCTCACTATAAGCAGCCCCAGAATATCTGAATGGGAAACACTGTATTTCTTCCCAAGGTACAGTAAGGCTTTCTTCCAGGTAAAATTATGCAAAATTCAGCCCTGTCATGTCCCACTGGAAAATGGATTTTCAGTGACAGGCTAAAACCTAATTATAGTACCCTCCTCTCTCTACACTCTCTGCTACAGCAGTGTTTCTTAACTTTTATCACCTCCCTAAACAGCATTATGAGACTTTTTCCTCCTAATCACAACCCCCTTCCTGATTAAATGTTAATACCAGAACTCCTTCAACTGTCAAAGAGCAGGAAGGAAAAACCTCCAGGGCTATCATGAGGGCTGGGACAATTAACATCCAGAAGAGAACCTGGCTCCCATTTGGGGTCTCTCTAGTGAGAGACTGACTTCACGGCTGTTGCTCGAAGAATAGGTGGCTTCCCTGGGAAGGGAAATAGTTTCCAGTCTCCTTTTTTTAAATTTCAGGATTCAGAAGAGGACCAAGTTATATCATATTACAGTACAGACTTATTACCAAAGAATTATTACTTTTTCCTGACTTTAAACTCCTTCTAAATTAGATCCTACCTTCAGTGCCAGAGACCTCTTAAGATTCTACTCTGCCGCATAAGAAAAAAAAAATTCTTTAAAATATTTAGTATTTCAACCTATTAAAAATAAGTATTTTATAAATAAATAAGTTTTAGCCATTTTCATCATTTAACCTTATTTCTTGAAAAGGAGACAGGTAATGGCTTATTATTTTCCTGTGAAATCAGTACACAAAAAGAAATTTTAAATTAAAGTTCTATCGGAAGTGCATTTGATATTGTCATGGTTCTCAATCCTGACTGGTCTTGAAAATCACCTGTAGAGCACCTTAAAAAGAAAGATGGTTCTTAGGGGCCACAGTGAATGTGCTAAGAACATCTTATGTTCATCTTTTCGGGTGCGTGCGGGCGTGTGTGTGTGTGTGTGTGTGTGTGTAGATATGTATGTTTGTAGATACTCTCAAAGAGCTTCCCAAAGTGGTTATACAAATTAACAATCACGATAGTAGTGTTGGAAAATCCCCACTGCTCCATATCTTCATCATCCCTTGGTTTTCTGTCCTTTTGATTTCAACCATTTCAGCAATTGTTTTAATTTGCATATCCTGAAACACAAATGAATGTATGTCATTTGTATATTTTCTTCTGAGATGTGTCAAGTATTTTTCAATTAAGTTGGATTCTCTGACTTATTAATATGTTATATATAATGTATCATACTCAAGGTAAAAGTCCTTTATATATATATATATATAGAGAGAGAGAGAGAGAGAGAGAGAGAGAACATTTTCCTTCACATTTCATTCTTTTAGTGGTGACTTCTGTTGAACAGAAGTTCTTAATATATCTCAATTATTAGTTGTTAACCGTCTAGATGCCCATCAATAGTAAAGTGAAAAAATAAATTTAGTTTACTTACAGAATGAAATACTATACAGCACTAATAATGAAGAAATCAGAGCTATCTGCAATAATATGGATAAATCTGATATAAGATTGAGAGACCTAGCCTCAGCAATCAGACAACAAAAAGAAATAAAAGGCATACAAATTGGCAAGGAAGAAGTCAAATGTTCACTCTTGGCAGACAACATAATACTCTACATGGAAAACCTGATAGACTCCACCAAAAACTGCTAGAACTGATATATGAATTCAACGAAGTTGCAGGAGACAAAATCAATATACAGAAATCAGTTGCATTTCTATACACCAATAATGAAGCAGCAGAAAGAGAAATCAAGGAATTGACCCTTTAACAATTGCATCAAAACCCATAAGATACCTAGGAATAAATCTAACTAAAGAGGTAAAAGATCTGTACACTGAAAACTGTAGAAAGCTTATGAAAGAAATTGAAGGCACAGAAAAAAAGGAAAAACATTTCATGCTCATAGATTGGAAGAACAAATATTGTTCAAATGTTGATACTACCCAAAACAATCTACACTCTCAATGTAATCCCTATCAAAATAATAACAGTATTCTTCCCAGAGCTAGTACAAACAATTCAAAAATTTGTATGGAACCAGAAAAGACCCTGAATAGCCAAAGTAATGCTGAAGAAGAAAACCAAAGATGGAGGCACCATAATTCCAGACTTCAAGCTGTATTCCAAAGCTGTAATCATAAAGACAGTATGGTACTGGTACAAAAACACATAGATTAATGTAATAGAATAGAGAATCCAGAAATAGACCCACAAATGTATGGCCAACTCACCTTCAGCAAAGCAGGAAAGAAGACAGTCTCTTCAGCAAATGGTGTTGGGAAAACTGGACAGCAACATGCAGAAGAATTAACCTGGACCACTTTGTTACACCATACATAAAAATAAATTCAAACTGGATGAAAGACCTAAATGTAAGATAGGAAACCATCAAAATCTTAGAGGAGAAAACCGGCAGCAACCTCTTTGAACTTGACCTTAGCAACTTCTCACTAGACATGTCTCTGGAGGCAAGGGAAACAAAAGCAAAAATGAACTATCATGACCTCATCAAGATTAAAAGCTTCTTCACAGTGAAAGAAATAGTCAACAAAACTAAAAGGCAACCTACAGATTGGGATAAGATATATGCAAATTACATATCAGATAAAAGGATAGTATCCAAAATCTATAAAGAACTTATCAAACTCAACACCCAAAACAACCAAATAATCCAATGAATAAATGGGAAGAAGACATGAACAGACACTTCTCCAAAGAAGACATCCAGATGGCAAACACACACATGAAAAGTTGCTTAATGTCACTCATCATCAGAGAAATACAAATCAAAACCAAAATGAGATACACTTCACACCTGTCAGAATGGCTAAAATTAACAACTCAGGCAACAATGTCTGTAGGCAAGGATGTGGAAAAGAGGAACCCTTTTGCACTGCTGGTGGGAATGCAAACTGGTGCAGCCACTCCGGAAAACAGTATGGAGTGTTCTCAAAAAATTAAAAATAGAACTACCCTACGATCCAGCAATTCACTACTAGGTATTTATCCAAAGGATACAGGTGTGCTGTTTCAAAGGGACACACGCACCACAATGTTTATAGCAATGCTAACCACAATAGCCCAAGTATGCAGAGAGCCTGAATGTCCATCGACTGATGAATGGATAAAGAAGATGTGGTGTATATATATACACACACAATGGAATATTACTCAGCAAGCACAAAGAATGAAATCTTGCCATCTATAATAACATAGATGGAATTAGAGTGTATTATGCTAAGTGAAATAAGTCAGTCAGAGAAAGATAAATATCATAGGATTTCACTCATATGTAGAATTTAAGAAACAAAACAAATGAACATAGGGGAAGAGAAAGAAAAATAAAATAAGAGAAAAAGAGAGAGAGAGAGGCAAACCATGAGAGACTTAAATACAGAGCACAAACTGAGTGTTGCTGGAGGGGAGGTGGGTAGGGGAATGGGCTAAATGGGTGATGGTCACTAAGGAGGGCACTTGTTAGGATGAGCACTGGGTGTCATACAGAAGCGATGACTAAATTCTACTCCTAAAATCATTACTATGCTATAACTAACTCAGATTTAATTTTTTTAAAAAAGGAGCGTACTTGGGTGGCTCAGTCAGTTAAGCATCTGACTTTTGGTTTGGGCTCAGGTCATGATCTCACTGCTTTGTCAGTTCGAGCCCCACATCAGGCTCCTCTGCACTGACAGTTCGGAGACTGCTTAGGGTTCTCTGTCTCCTTCTCTCTCTGTTTTTCCCCCACTTGTGCTGTCTCTGTCTCTCTCAAAATAAATAAACTTAAAAAATTTTTTAAAAAGAAAAAAATTTAAAAATGTTGAGGGAAAGAATCTAGATACAAGAGTATATGTTTTTTAACTGTTGTTGTTTTTTAAAACTCTCCAAACTATGCTAATCCATGATGTTAGAAGTCAGGATGTTGACAACTTTTGCTGGGCTGTTGTAACTAGAAAGGGGTTCATGTGGCTCTCTTGAGATGCTGGGGATAATCTGTTTCTTAAAATGTACGTTGTTCAGTTTGTTTGTTCAGTTTGTAAAAATTAATCTAGGTTCACATTTATTATATGTTGACTTCAATAAAAAGTTAACAACAATAGAGGTATATAAGCCTGAGTCCCATCCTGAGAGGGTCCAGGAGTCTATGCTTCCTTGTGATTCAGATTGGCAGCCAGGACTGAGGACTTTTTCAAGTTTATTTATTTCTTTTGAGAGAGACAGAGAGAGAATGAACAAGCTGGGGAGGGGCAGAGAGAGAGAGGGAGACAGAGGCTCCAAAGTATGCTCTGTGCTGAGAGCGGACAGGCTGATACAGGGCTTGATCTCAGGAACTGAGAGATCATGACCTAAGCCAAAGTAGAATGCTTAACCCACTGAACTACCCAGAGATCCCAGGGCTGAGGACTTTTGAACAACACTCAGATTATAAATATATACAGGTATAAGAAGGACTGGGAGCTCCATTCCTGAAAAAATGCCTGTTGTTTACTGGACACAATAACATGATGGGACTATGGAGTTGTTCTTTTCCTTTATCATTCTCACTTTGTATTCTTACAATGTTGTTTTGTGCAATTATTAAAATCCTATGATTTATACTTCTCTGTCCTCTCACTCATTTTTTTCATTGTTGTTGATTATCCACAAACAGACACTTGCTTGGAGGTCCAGAAATGTGGCAAGAGGAAACAGAGACAGAAGCCATGAGGAAGTGAGAAGATAAGCATGATCCTCATGGCACTGGCTTTCTCTATCTTCTGTACCTCTGGTTAGTTCCAGCCCAAAGCCAAGCCTCCTCCTCAGACCAAGTATGGGGGGACAGTGGTGATGTACAATTTTCATGAGGGCAGGACCCGAAATGTATGCGGCTCTACAAATTACTGGAGCAGAGTGAGGTCCTGAAGAATGGGAGACACAGAGGCAGCCACAGCTGTGGGGCACAGCTTTCTCCTTGGCTTTCACTCTGCCCTTTTATACCCTGTTTGGCATTTTGAATGCAGACTACTCATTTCATCATTTTTTGCAAGGGCCTGTGAAAAGGGCTATGGACTCTGTGCTGCTAGGAAGATTCTAATTTAGATTAGAGGCTGGAGAGTAGGGCAGGGGACATGAGAGGGATGACATGTTAACACAACATTTGTGAGCCTGGAAAGAAATGTGACTCTAGATAATGGAGATATTGGCTAACGGGGTCAGTTTTTCATTCCCAGGCATTTGGTGGTTGACTGGGGTTTTCCTCCTGTAATAAGCCCTCCTTTTTATTCCCAGGCCAAACAAATCCCTCCTTCCCTGTGTTTTTGCTGCGCTTGGTACTTCTGTATATCCCAGCTCACCTGTCCTGTGCTTAGTGGGTTGAGATCCATGACTTGCTCTAGACCACTGGTTCTCCAAGCATGGTCCCTGGAGCATTTTTAGACACACATTCTCAGGACCTAGCCCAAACCCACTGAATCAGAAACTCTGGGTATGGGGTGTGGGGAGATCTGGAGAAGCAAGCCAGTCATGTGATCCTAATGCAGATTGACGTGTGGCCCTCAAGCTCTAGGAAGAGGGCTTCCTTTCAGAAGAGAGCACCTGTGAAGTATATCCTGAGGGACATGGAAATCAACTGAATGTAGGAAGGCAGAGAAGCTGTAAAAGACAATCATTTCTAGTTTGGTAGACTGGATCGGTTGTACCATGAAACCAAATAAAGAATACAAGGAGAGGAGATATTTCAGTCTGTTCCTTTTTGTTTGTTTGTGGGGCTTAACAGAAGGTAAGGAGCAGGTGATAATAAGTTTGACTTCATGCTCATTTTCAGATGTGTGAGCTACACGCATGTGTTGTTCACAAGGTGGCTCAAAGTATAGATCTGGAAATGGGAGGTCTGAGCTGGGGCTCCAGACAGCAGTAAGCACTGGCTTTAAAAACAGCTGCAGAGCCGTGTGGGCCTGGCTTTGATTCCAAGCCCTGCCACTTCTAATTCTTTGAGCTTGGGCAGGTCTTAACACCTTCCTGAGCCTTGGCTCCTTCATCCGACAATGAGAAGAGTCACACCTGCCCCCACAGAGTTCACAGAAGAACTAAATAAGATGGTGTGTTTAACTCAATGAGCAAAGATCCTGGCTTATAGAAACGGCTGGTGCTATTATTTTACAGGTTGGCGAGACGCAGAATAACGATGGGAGATGCAGACAGCAGGTGCATCTGATGACCCAGGGTGTGCAGGAGTGAAGAAACAAAACTGAGCCCTGGGAGGCAGGCAGCGGGAGCCAGCAGAGGCTGAGGAGAAAGGGAGCAGGGAGCAGCAGGCTGACTCCCAGGTGGGAGAGGTATGATATTCCTCTGGTGCTCTTGGAGGCCCAAGAACAAAGGGAAAGGAGAAACAGTCTCTGATAGAGATCCCAGTTGTGCAGGACATTAGTTGCCATCAGTTTACAAATACCTTAGTAAATCATGAGAAAAGGGCACTTTTATTAATAGCCTAATCTCCAGAAACATACATACTCAATTTCCTGGAGGCCCAAGGTCACCCTCCCCTGCATAGCGATGTGGGAAACAAAGGCAGAAGGAAATGGCAGATAAAATTAAATTTCCTTATAACCTGCAGCCCACTGACAAATACTTGAGGCAGACAGAGTAAAACATTTCTCCAGGAACTCCCTACTGTCTTAATGCTAATACTTTGCTAGGGCGAAAAACAACCTTAGCTCAATAATAGCTAGGCCTCCAGTAATCTGTGAGTCTTCTTTAGCATATGAAAATCCCATTGGAAACTTCCCTTGACTTTACCTCCCCCAAGTCCCAAGTATATAACTAGGCTCTCCTCATGGCCCACAGGAAGTTCTCTCCGCCCACGGGTCCTTCCCCGTGCTTTAATAAAATCACCTTTTTTGTACCACAGATGTCTCAAGAATTCTTTCTTGGCCTTCAGCCACCGTCACTCCAAAAACCCATCATTTTTTTGGTGCCTGAATGCAGGGCTTCGAGTCTTTACATCTGGACTCTATGTGGTGTAAAGTTCATAAGTACTTTCTCTTTTCTTCCTGTATTCTCATTTCAGGGGTTTTTCAAGGAGTATGGCCGTATTAGAACACTTTCATGTGGATTGCTCAGACAGCAATCCTCTAGCCCTTGGCTACTCTACGGGGAGGAGAAAGCCAGCCTTTTGGCTGGAAGTTAGTACCTTGGCCAGAATGGTACTTGTACCAGAATGGTACAGAAACTTTATGCCCTCTCTTTATTCCTGTCCTTATACAAAGTTGTCTGTCTTGGGCACATGACAGCCACCGAAGTCACCAGCACGGCTGCCTATCTTAAGACTCTCATGTGAGGATCCTCCTCTTTGGTCAAATGTGATCCCCTTCACATCTCTGGTCTGGCTACAAGACCTGCCGGTTGAAACCGGGACCGATTGAATTAAAACCCAATGGTGATGGTGGGCGGGGGAAGCCTAGGTGTCTCAATTGGTTAAGCGTCTGACTTTGGCTCAGGTGATGATCTCACGGTTTGTGATTATGAGCCCCGCATCGGGCTCTGTGCTGACAGCTCGGATTCTGTGTCTCCCTCTCTCTCTGTCCCTCCTCCACTCACACTCTGTCTGTCTCTCTCTCTCAAAAATAAACATAAAAAATAAAAATAGAAAAAAACAACCAGGGACGCTTTCTTAGGAAGTTGGCTATAAGGACTACATGTGTTGGAATGTTTCTTAGATCATGATGGATTTCTAGCTTTACTGTTTTCCATCATTGTCCTCAACAAAAGAATTGGGGTAATTTTGTAAAACGTTTCCTGTGTTTTCCTTAGGTTAAACTGGCAGCATGTCGCCAATGGCATGGCACAGCAAGGCCTTCTCAGCAAGGCAAACTTGATCCGTAAGGCAGCACCATTGTAATCTAGATTGCGGTGGGGGTATTGGTGGGGGGAGGGTCAGCCTCCCGTCTACAGGGCCTTTAGGCAGCAGGGATCAGGAGGCAGGGGGGTAGGGGGTTGGGGGGGTGGGGAGGCGAGTGGATTTTCTTGGTAATGGACCTCTCTTCAGTTCCCAAGGACTCTCTTGGGATGCCTTGTTAACCCACTGGAAACAATTTGGATTGCAAAATTTAGAAAAGGACTGATCTTCTGTAACATTGCATGGCCTCAGTAGGATCTGGCAGTTAGATCTCTTGTGCATAAAACAGGGCAAAGAAACAAAGGTGTACCCTAGTTTCAGGTCTTTATGGCTCTAAATCCTGACCCAGACCTAAGGGGCCTCTTATTATCTAAACAGGCCTCCTCCAAATAAACCCAAATTGCTGGAGGAAACACAGGCCATCCCTGACGAAGGGGACATTGACTTCCTCTCTCTTACTGTTCCTAATTCATTTCCCTCATTCATTTCCTGGGTTAATGGCTATAATTGGAGCCAACTGTGGTTAGTCTACCCCAGCACTGGGACTTTAAGAGATATTCCCAAGCAGAGCAGCTGTAACTCCCTTTGTTTCAGGGAAATTCCCCGCTACCTCTCTTGCCTCTCCAGATTGCCTTTCCACTCTGCCCTCTTGCGAGCAGCCTCAGATCTTGTCACATGGAAATCACTCACCATAGTTTTCTGCTCCAAACCCCAGTGGCTTCTCACCACACTTAGCAAACCATCCAAATAGCTTACCTTAGTGGGCAAAGACCCCCTGACCCGTCCTTGCTTCCTCTCTGACCCTGTTACTATCCAGTATGGTAGCCACTAGCCACATGTAAGCCTTTGAAATGCTAGTGATAGCTATAAAATACATACTTAAAAATACGTATATTTATGTTCATGGAGCCACCTGTGGCTAGTGTGATCGAAAGCTGAATTTTAGATTTTATTTAATTTGTATAACTTAAATAGTACATGTGGCTAGTGCTTAACATAGTGTACAGCACAGAGGTAGAATATTTCTGTCATCACAGAAAGTTCTACTGGCTGGCGCTGCTCTGGCTTTATCACCCGTTATGTTCCCCCATGCTTACTGGACTTCAGCATCACTGGCCCACCCTCTGTTCCTCATATACATCAAGCTCCTTCCCACTGAGCATTTTTGCAGATTATTCTCTCTATCTAGACTTTGTAGCTCATTGATCTTGACATGACCATCTTACCTCAGCTTCAATGTTACCTCCTCAGAAAGGCTTTCCCTTTCCACACAAGTGAAAGTCTCCCTATTGTGTTAGCTTCAAAGCATTTCTGGCCAGTTTAAAAACATTTTCTAGGTGGATTGTCTCTTTGTTTATTGCCATATCACCCTTTTGGCATGTTATTTTCCCAAGGGCAGGGACCTTGACTCTCTAACATAGATGGAGGACCCAAACTTGGAGAGGGAGAATTTCTACTTCTCTAGAACAAGAGAACACGAAGTGAACAAAGGTGTGCTTTCCTTGCAAGGAAAAAAATGCATCAAATATTACTCCTCATGACCTCTAAGCTCTTTAAAAAATAAAAGGCAAGGTCATCTGCTGAATGTGAGCCTCCTGGGGACGAAGCAGTTTGAGAGTCTGGGAAGTCCAGTAAGGAACTGCTGAAAAGGACTTAATTATCTACAACCAAGGGGGATGCTGAGCATCACTAAGGATCCAGAAGAAGGTGGGAAGTGTAAGAGGTTTGCAGTACCATCGGTTGTATGGTTTTCCTCCAAAAGAGGAATAGCCCAGATGTGCTTATCACATTAAATCCTTGTAACAACATCTGAGATATGTTCTGAAGTATCCCCACTTTATAGATCATTAAACTAAAAGAGAAATTAAATAACCTACCTAAGACCATGAAGCTAATAAGTACAGGAGCTAGAATTTGAGCCCTGGCATTCAGAACCCAGGGCCAGAGCTCTCAGCCACAATTCCCTCCTTATTACAGTCACACAGAGTAGGTATTTCATTAAGAATGTAACAAATGTCCATTACAAGGCACTGAGGCTTCCCATTCCTTCCAAAATCGCAAACCAGGCATAAGAACCTAGATGAGGTAGATAATGTAATAATATTTGCATAAATTTACATAAACCAAAACTTTAACACACACAAAAATACACATTATGCAAGAATGCATACACACAGACATCTAATTCTTTACAATGGTTACGTATGGGGTGGGGGAATTTGGAATAAACAGAAAATTGATCAATTAAACAAGAGAAGGGCGTTGCATGGACATATAGTGATGTGTGCCATGATGTGAGAAACAGAACTCAGCACTCTGCTCCCGAGACCAGGTAGCTGTAGGATTGCTCAGCTCATTTCTTCAGATGTGAATACCAGGGTCAGATGCTTCCCTCCTCCCACAGAAGTCTCCCACCATTCCAAACTCACAAGACTTGGGGTGAAGTAGGGAAGATTTCAATGCCTACAGAACTACTTATGAATATGTATTTTTTTTACTTTTCTGAGTTTTGTCATTCAAAATGTGAATACTTAATCAGTTTTAGGTGAGGCAAAAAGTGTGTCTTCAAATCAAAAGCCCTAAGTATTAATGTTATATACTTTGGTGGTTCATATCCTTACAAATGACTCTCAAATATGCTTACATACACAGTATTAGGAAACCACAACTCTGCAGCATGGCCCAAGGATCTGGAGAAAGAGAGAGAATCTTTTAAAAGCAACTTTCAGGGGCGCCTGGGTGGCTCAGTCAGTTAAGTGTCTGACTTTGGCTCAGGCCATGATCTCGAGGTTCATGGGTTCGAGCCCCGGATCAGGCTCTGTGCTGACAGTTCATAGCCTGGAGCCTGCTTCAGATTCTGTGTCTCTGTCTCTGCCCCTCCCCTGCTCGTGCTTTGTCTCTTTGTCTCTCTCTCTCAAAAATAAATAAACATTAAAAAAAAAAAAAAAGCAACTTCCAGATGACTGCCATGACCAGCCACTCTTAGGAAGAATTACACTGCCATTCAGTAAATACTGGTTTTATAGTCAGACATAGGCACGAATAAGGACAATATAGCATGGAAAGCTCTGGTGGGATCTGGAAAATGCATCTGCTAGAGCTGGGGTTTGTGGAGAACAGTGGTGCAAGCTGATGCAATGGGATCTGACTCTGGAGGTTCTAGGGAGCAAAGCAGAGAGCCCTGCACCTCTCTCTGAGGACAGCAGGGTTTTGCACAGGTATTTAAGCAGGAGGCGACATGATCAGACGTGTTGGTTGTTAGCATAACTGGTAGCCATGTGCAGTGGACTGCAGGGCGGCAGGACTGGTACACATGCTAAGTAAGAAGCGAAGAGGGAAGGCAGCGTGGCCTTTCTGCCTAATAGGTGAGAGAGGTTAAGGATGATTCTGATATTTCTATCATTAGAGACAGAGTGGAAGGTGGCACTAGTTAATGCTGAGTCTCCTGCTTAACTGATAAATAGCACATAGATAAAATCAGGAGGAACCAGGCATCCCAGCCACCCTAGAAATACATCCTCTTCCCTTTTTGAGTCACGTAAACAAGAATTTTGCGTTTATGGCAATGGGAAAGAATGAAATCTGGCCATTTGTAGCAACATGGATGGAACTTGAGGGTGTTATGCTGAGCGAAGTAAGTCAGGCAGAGAAGGACAGATACCATATGTTTGCACATATAGGTGGATTAGGAGGAACTTAAAGAAGGACCATGGGGGAGGAGAAGGGGAAAAATAGTTGGGGAGAGGGAGAGAGGCAAACCATGAGAGACTCTTGAATGCGGGGGGGGGGGAGGGGGGAAGGTGGGTGATGGGCATGGAGGAGGGCACTTGTTGGGATGAACACTGGGTGTTGTATGGAAACCAACTTGACAATAAACTATTTAAGAAAAAAAAAGAATGTTTATGTTTAAACTATTGTGTTCATTGAATCCTGACTCTACCCCTAAGGTAGAAGCCTGCGAGGAATAACTATTGCAGTTTCTGTATTCTAAATGCTGTGCCCAAGCAGCTCGATTTACTTGGTGTCTTATATTTGATAATCTAATTTAGCCTTCTGGCTCCCAGAGCCTGTCTGGCCTCCCTGTGATTGTTTAGCAAATCTGCCACCTCTTTATGCCTTGAATCAGCCTGGTAAATATCACTGACCTACCAGACTATATTGTTTGCCATGCTGATTTTGAGCATATATGTCCCTTTATGTCTTCTTATCTTTTCTCTTCTGCCCAGATCATTCCCTTCTCATCTGCTGTGTTAGACTGTTTTGTTTTCTCTCTGTTTCAGTCTTGCTGGATGATTATAAAAACAAGAGTTAGAATTTCTCATATGAAGCACAGTTCTAATGAGCCTTACAGTTCATCTCAGATCCTCCACAGTGGTGGCTGAGGAAGTCCCAATGAGAGGCTGTGCAGTAATCCAGCAAAGAGACCTGAGGACATGGACAAGGAGGGGTCAGAGAAATGAGAAAAAGGGAAGGGGCCAAAGAATTCTCATGGAAACTGCAAATAAATTTGTTGAGAGGAGAGACAAAAGATATGTAAAAGATGAGGGATCATGATCCATGAAAAAAAGATGTAACAAAACATAAGATTAAAAAAAGAACCACTGGGAGCCAAGATGTAGGTAAAGAGGTATTCTCCACCCACCATCCCTGCCCGTTCTAGTGTGACAGAAACAGGCAGCATATCTGAAATCTTAGAAAGATTTAAAAAGAAACAGCTTTGGTGGGCCTGGGCTGCTCAGTTGGTTAGGTGTCCAACTCCTGATTTCAGCTCAGGTCATGATCTCACAGTTTGTGGGTTCAAGCCCCACATCAGGCTCTGCACTGATGGAGCAGAGCTTGCTTGGGATTCTCTCTCTCTGCCCCTCCCTGGCTCATATTCTCCCCCCGCCCCCCGAAAAGAAATAAACAAAACATATAAAGGAAAACAAAGAAACAACTTCTTAACAGGAGCAATTCAGCCTATGTTAACTTCTGTAAAGAATTGCACCTGCTGTCCTGACACATACCAGGCTCCAGGTAAGTTGCCCCTGCTCTGATCTTTAGGATCCCAAACTGCCAACCCTCCCCCACACTAAGACATCTACCTCCCTGTTGCTTGCACTCCTTATGGTTTCTAAAGACCACCCCTCTCCCTTTCACATCCTCAAACTTGCTCATAATTGAACTTCTCTTAAACTTTTTCAGAATGCTGTATCATGCTAACTCATTTTTTGAGTTTCCCAGGTGCCGAGCAAAGCACCAAGTACGTTACAGAACGTTTCTTATTTAATAAACACAACATAGGGAGGATGGGCTGTGGAACAAGATAGGACCATATCTGTGGGTTAGTACTTGGCAGAGGTGTATGCCCACCATTAGAGAGGCTTTGAACAGTCATGGAGACTGGGTGCTTTGTTTAGTAAACATTGTATAAGAACTTTGTCAGAGAACTAAGTCTGCAGAATTCAGAGCAGGTGACCTTGACTATAAATGTAGGAAATATAAGTCTTTTAAATATCAGATAGGGTCTGAATTTTTCAGGAATGCAGTCATCTATTTTGCTAGTATGACAGGTTGACAGGACCAGTGCCCTCAAGGAAGGTAAGTGATTTAATGATCAAATAAGAGGTAAAAGGACAAGCCACGTAGGAAGTCTAGGACAGGGTTTTGGGAAGAAAAACATTTGGGAGAAAATGCTCTAGTTAATCACAGTGGTGTGAGTTTCGAGGTCCCTTCATTGCTTTCCTAGAGCTCATGCTATACATCTCCCAAATGATAAGAACACAACAAATCAATAGAGTATTAATTTACATTATATGCAAAAAATACAAAGTCTGGAATATAGCAATGGAAGAAGGAAAATGAAACCACAAGGGTTAATGCCATTAGGGTTAACACCAGACTCACAGAATTCTGTCAAAATGTAGAATTGTTTTCTGCCACATTTTATTTAAAAGGTTTTAGTTTATGCATCCATTTTCCATCTAGGTTATGGACACTCACAGACCTATTTTGCTTTCTATTTAATCTTTGTATCCCTACCAACTGATGGTGTACCTAGCACAGAAAAGACTCTCAAAACATACTTGATAAATGAACGTGGTTTATTTCCTTGACAAAATGATAATAAAGGGAATTTCTCAGCTAGAAAAAAAAATCATTCCAAGAATCATCACTGTAGAGACTTAAAGAAATTGGAGTCTGTAAACTGTGTTCCTGACTCTTTAAACAGAGTGGGCCCACCCAATATCCTACTACATTTGGCCTGGAAAACCCAGTTGCAGAAAAAAAGTATTCCAGAAATTTCCTTCGTGCACTCTTCACTCATATATATCCACTACTTCTGCTGCCATGTTTGGGCTTTCCAGACTCAGGGATCAGCACCTCCAACTTTGATAGATGGATGCTTTGGGCTCCTTCAGGTTTGATGACATGAAATGTCCCCTCTGGTTCACAAAACCTCTGCTTCCCACCTGGCTCTTGTCTCCACTTGCTCCCTCAATGATTATGATTTTATTATGCTCCAGAAATACCCTCAGGATAATCAAATCACCCCTCAGAGTGCTAAGTGGGAATGGCAGTGAATATACCATGAATTGAATTAATAGAGACACCTGTCATCACTTGGGTAAATGACACTCTTCAGTGGTTCTTTATCTTGGCTTTTCCTTAAAATCACTTGGGGAGATCTAAAACTATTCACTCCTGGTTCCTGCACCCATGGCTTCTCTGGTCTGTGGTGGGGTCTGGGCATCAGAACTTTTTATAAGACTCCATAGGCACCTGGGTGGCTCAGTTGGTGATGCATCCACCTCTTGATTTTGGATCAGGTCATGATTTCATGGTTCATGGGTTTGAGGTCTGAGTCAGGCACTGCACTGACAGCATGGAGTCTGCTTGAAATTCTCTCTCTCCCTCTCCCTCTCTGCCCCTCCCCCACTAGTGCTTGTTCTCTTTCTCTCTCAAAATAAATAAACATTTTTAAAATATATATTGTCAATATATATATATATATATATATATATATATAGTCAAGCTGGTTTCCATATAACACCCAGAGCTCATCCCAACAAGTGCCCTCCCCCATGCCCATCACCCCCTTCCCCTTTCCCCCACCCCACATCAAACCTGGGTTTGGTCTCAGTATTTAAGAGTCTTTTGTGGTTTGCTTCCCTCCCTCTCCTTAACTATTCCCCCATCCCCATCCTGTCATGGTCCTCTCTTAAGTTTCTCCTCTTCCACATATGAGTGAAAACATATGGCATCCATCTTTCTCTGCCTGACTTATTTCACTTAGCATAATACCCTTGAGTTCCATCCACGTTGCTACAAATTTTTTAAAAAATAACTTTTTAGGGCCACGTGGGTAGTTCAGTTAGTTGAGCAGCTGACTTTGGCTCATGTCATGATTTCATGGTCTGTGAATTGGAGCCCTGCATCAGGCTCTGTGCTGACAGCTCTGAGCCTTGAGCCTGCTTTGCATTCTGTGTCTCTTGTTCTCTCTGTCCCTTCCCTGCTCATACTCTGTCTCTCTCTCACTCTCAAAAATAAATAAACATTAAAAATATTTTTAAATAACTTTTTAAATGCTCCTGATGATTCCTATGTAAAATTTTCAAATCCTTGCTTGAGGTTGAAAACCAAACTGGTACCATTTCCCCCCCATATTGCAGAAAATAGACATTGCTAAATGACAACAAAACACTTTCTGAGCTTTGAATTCTATTCTCTTGTCTGAGTATACCATAACATCTGTATAAATATTTCCAAATGAATCCAGTTTGCCTTAAATGACATACTTAAAATTACCGTGCAAGAAAAAGGAGATATATTGGGTGGATAGGTTTCAGACTTCTTAAAACAACCCCAAAATTCCAAAATGTTAATACCATCAGGATTGATCTTCTGTCTAAAGTGAGAACTAGAGTGGAACATCATCCCCACTCCCTATTTTCAATGAACACTGAAAGCTGCCAGTCCCCTTGCCATGTGGGCCAATAGCCCCCACTAAGTTAAGAGTTGGCATTTGCTAACTGGACCCTCCTGCCTGCAGGTCACTTGTTCAGGCTCTGGCCATTATTAGAGATGCTAGTCTGGAGAGACATGGGTCTTAGGTCTTAATTGAGGGGACAAGTGCCAACCCTTGGGTGTAACTCATGCCTAAGATAAGCAAAGGGAGCCCAGGGCCATGCAGGTCTCCCAGATTAGCTGTTCTCTAAAGGGCTGGTGGGAATGCTCCCCTTCCAGACACAACAGGTGAGGAATTGTGTCAACTCAGCTTCTGTTTCGAAGGCTTCAGAGATAAGGGGATAGTCTCACCCTGAGTGCTGGTATCTTTAGCCTTACTCTTGTGCACTGTTTGTCCCTCTCTCTGGACATAAGGACCAGCTCATACTTGGTACCAAAAGCAAATCTTCAGTTTCTGGAAGCAAAGGAGGGTTTATTAAATTGAAGAGACTTCTTTTCTTATTTTAATTAATTAATTAATTTTTGTATCATCCATTTTTTTCTTTTATACTTTATTGTCAAATTGATTTCCATATAACACCCAGTGCTCATCCCCACAAGTGCCCTCCTCCATGCCCATCACCCTCCTTCCCCTCTCCCCCACCTCCATCAGCCCTCAGTTTGTTCTCAGCATTCAAGAGTCTCTCATGGTTTGCCCCCCTCCCTCTCCCCAACTATTTTTCCCCTTCTTGTCCCCCGTGGTCCTCCGTTAAGTTCCTCCTAATCCTCCTATACGTGCAAACATATGGTATCTGTCCTTCTCTGCCTGACTTATTTCATTCAGCATAACACCCTGAAGTTCCATCCACGTTGCTACAAATGGCCAGATTTCATTGTTTCTCATTGCCATGTAGTATTCCATTGTATAGATAAGCCACAGGTTCTTGATTCATTCATCAGTTGATGGACATTTAGAGTCTTTCCATGATTTGGCTATTTGAGCAGAGTTATTAACAATGAAACAACATAGTATAATGAAAATTATCCTATGTGTAGTTTAAGCCATGCACAGTGTATTTGTCTTCTTGTATTAGGCTCAGGATTCTAGCTCTCTTACGACACTCCTCAGAATCCCCTACCTGGACAGTCCTGTCCCAGGCTTGTCTCAGGACGGAGGTGGGAGAAGCGTGGTCACTAACTGTTCACTACTTGCACCATCCCTAACAGTGATTCCAAATGGATTCTGCCACAGCCCAGTTCTCTCAGTCCCCACAGGATGCGGCACTGTCATTTAGAAAGACTCCTGGCTCTTCTGCAAGGACACATTTGGACAGATGTGATCACCTGTCTACTTGCTGGTGGAAGAGAGAAGGACGAGGAAATCCATTATTGGCTGGAGCTACAGCTTGAACAGAATGAGAGGGGCCCAGAGAAGCAGACAGGCAGAGGAGGCCTGTATATTCTCCACGGACAGGACTGTCACAGAAGAGTAAGCGAAAGCTCATGGCAGGGCTTGCGTGGATTAAGGAGAGGGTTAGCATAAGCAGCAGACTCCTCAGTATCTTAAACAGGCCCCAGCCTGTGTGTCTGTGGAGACAGCTGAACAGGTCTCCTTGGCAACGGAGGCAATTGCTCTGCAGGACTGGCAGGCAGGCGGCTGCAAGCCTGGAAGGGGAAGCTATTGCGCTGGCCTTTCTTGTCAGGGCTGCCACGGTCCAGACCCTCGTCCTCCGCCTCCTCTTCATTGCTGTCATCTACTGCCTCCGGGTCACGCTCTGTCATTGAGGAAAATCCCTTCCACTCCGCAGCAGCCCGGGAGATTTCAACCCCTGTGAAGACAGCCAGGGAGCAGTTTCACTTCCCAATTCCTGAGTCTCCTTTGCTGCATTGTACTTCCATTCCCTTGAGGTCCCCAGATCTTATCCTGGATATTAACATCCTAGAAATGCCCCAACACAAATTCTAAACTCCAACTGTCCATGTGCAGATCGCCTTCCACCCTGTCTGCTTTCTCTACCTTCATACCCACCGTATTTGTTCTAGCAAACCCTCTTCTCCCTTGACCAGTTCCTCCCTTGCAGGCTAGCTGGACCCTCTCGGCCTCTCCTCACCACCACTCTGCCCCTTTGCTCTAAATTACCGTCTCTCCAGGAAAAACAACACCCGTGACCAGTGCCACCAGCTGCTGCCTCTGGTGCTAAACTCTGGCACCTCTGCAGCATTGAACAAGGACACACCGTGGCTGCAGAATTGCCTGTGATTCCCACTGTCAGCCGAGCCCTGAGCACCGTTCATCGGCTATTTGTTTTTGACGAGCTTCTCCATCCCATCTTCTCAGCGGCTCTCCGTTGATTGCTTCACTTCCGACTTTATCCACAAAACTGGCATCAGCAGCCCCGTGATGGACGCCCTGCCTCATTTCCCCCGTACACACTTCAGACTTGTTCTCCAGCTCTGCCCACGTCTCGGTGGGCAAGGTCTCCCCCTCTCTCCACCAGCACTGAGGTCCTTGCCCCATCTCCCACCTGCACCCTCTGGAAGTGGCTTCATCTGTCTTTTCTTGTTTGTCTTGATTTCAACATTTCCCTCTTCACTGGTTCCCTCTCTTGTGACTACAGACCTGTTCATGTTCCTCCCTTTGACCCAACACACCCCCTCTGGGGTTTGGTGAGCTGTGGCCCACAGGAAGCCTATATTCCTGAATAAAATTTGATTGGAATATAGCCACGCTCGTATGTTTACATGTTGTCTACAGCTGCTTTTGCGCTACAACAGCATAGTAGTTACCTTGTTGTGATAGAGATCATACCGCCCATGAAAAAAAAAATCTGCTCTATGGCTCTTTGCAGAAAACCTTGCTCAACCCCCACATTCACCACCCACTTCCCTCCTCAGCACTCCTCAATCCATAGCCATTGTGATCTTATTTCTGTGCCTTACCATCTTAATCTCCCTTTACTTGGGTCACTCAGATGACTCCTAATTTCCTAATTCTTCTAATTCAAAGGTGGGGGAGATTT
The DNA here is from genome assembly GCF_003009895.1 of Hyaena hyaena. NCBI lineage: Eukaryota > Metazoa > Chordata > Mammalia > Carnivora > Hyaenidae > Hyaena > Hyaena hyaena. The sequence continues at coordinate 188,491 of NW_024080740.1, read as the reverse complement.
CTTCATTCTTTCATTTGTTTTTTTTAGAGCTTATTTATTTATTTTGAGAAAGAGAAAGAATAAGCAGAGGAGGGGCAGAGAGAGACAGGATCACACGTATGCTCTGTATGGTGTCTAGAGACCAGAGTGTGGAGCACAGAGCCCAATGTGGGGCTTGATCTGAAGACCATGAGATCATCACCTGAGCCAAAAGCAAGAGCCAGAAGCTCAGATTGAGCCACCCAGGCGCTCCTCTCATTCTTTATTCATTTCTCTGTCACACTGGACATTTGTCAATCACACCCTTCTTGAAATTCTACAGAAAGATTCCAAATTCAAATGCCCAGAGGAGCCAGCAGACCATGTCAATGAATGAAGAAGGCCACACTGAGATACGACTATGTGGGGAGCTGGAGAGCCTGTCCCCATAGCATAAGGGCAGCCCCATGTGCTATTGCAGGTCCCATCATAAGCAAATTTTCCAATGTTTCAAGGGAGGCTACAGATGCAGATTTTATGTGACATCTCTCAACTCTAAAATGTTGGCAACTATTTAAAAAAATATTATAAACCCTGATGAACCAAACAAGACAAAGCTTTTGGCCAACTTGGCCTAAAGGCTATGGATTAGTCCCCCTGCATTCCAAGTCCATGACTGAACTTCCTGGTTCTCTTGGAGAATCTCTGATTTTTGCTATAGAGGTTCTCTGTGAGACAAACTGCTTCTGCCTTCACAGGTGTTCATCCTGAGCTGGTGGAGTTTTTTCTTGCTACACAGTCTCTCTAGGTGAAATCCCAAATTTACATCTCACTCTCTAACCTGTGCCCCCACTTCTGACTCTCATTTCCGGTCCCTGCTGGATCGCCCCACCTAGAAATCCCACAGACACTTCAAAATCCACATCAGCCCTCCACCATCCTCACCCCCTGCCCCTTGCTGGTCCAACACCTATTTATAATTTAAGACTCTGCTTCCTCTCATCGCACAAAGCTGCCATCCTTTCTATCATTCCATAGAAAGATTGGGGTCCTTTTCTCTATGCCTTTATAATATTTTGATAATTGTACTTTCTACAAAATATTATAATTATCTGTCTTTGTGTCTCTCTTAGCCTCCTAGAGTATGGCCTTCCAGTGGGCAGGGCCCGTGTTTCATTAAGCTCTGTATTTTCAGCCTCCAACAGAGTGCAGGCATATAATCATTTCCTAATAAATGTTTCAAAAATTAATATATGCACAAATAAATAAGAGAAAGATGCACTTAAAATTAAACTGCCAAATTTTCTATGTGTACAGAATGCTTTTTACTGTGTTATTTTATTTTATGGTATCTTTGGTACATAATTAGCATTATTACAGTTAACACTTTAGAATTTATCAGAAAAAAATGTAATTTTCTCTTATGATTGTTAATAAGTGTTTGTTTTCATGCTCCAGTAAAACCTTATTATGTCCAGCAATAGAAAATAGCAAAACTTAATAAATGGAAGTCAACGAATAAAGTAGGATTTGCCAAATAAATATATCATTAAGGAAAACATAGTGAGAACACGTATCTTCTAATAAGTGTGAGATTTAGTAGGAGAATTTACTACTGTACAGAACAGAAAAAGTAGCTCTGTGATCTTCACATCTTGTTATGTGGAATGATAGTTAACAATGAAACAAGTTTCTCTCAAGAAAACAAGGGCAATCTTTCCAGCCTTCTGGAGGGACTTAAAATGCCCTACCATGTATTTGACATTGTGGCATACTTTTAAGAATCCTATGAACTTTATCTCTGTGAGAGCAGAGTTGAGTGAAAATGTTGAATAAACATTAGTTTTATTTTTGTCCATGGTTCATTGCCTGGGATTTCCCTTCATTATTACTCCTTGCAGATTAAACATTAAGATAAAGTTCTCTTTCACCAATAGGTGGCAGTATTGCTTTGGGACAAACAATAACATTAATACACTATCGTTTTTTAAAAAAGACTTTTAGATCTGTTTTATCTTTATTTCATTCCTAAACTCTGTGCCCAGTACAAACAACAATGGAATAAATATGGCGCTAGCATGATATTTGAAGAAAATTGAAGAAGGCTTACCAAAGTCACCCCTTCATTCATAGCCTTGCTTTTGAAAGAAATGCACACTAATTTCTCTCCTCCCAGCAAGGCTTCTTTGCCATCAAGTAAACCTAGAGTGATGATTAAGGCAGAAAAAATAGGTTCCATGATGCAAGTGGTAAATTTGCTGCTCTGAGAACCTCCAGGTTGGGTTATATTCAATTCACTAATCTACTCCCCAGCCTGGTAAGAATCTACTCTGAATATGTAGTCACATAAGTCTCTTTCATATACATTGATTGTTAGACAAGGGCTGAAGTCAGACTCACCAATTTGTTGATTTTCTCTTAATTATTTTTAAATTTATGCATGTACATGTGCCCATGTAACTACTACACTGATGAAGGTTAGAACATTTCCAACAACTCAGAGGGTTCCTTATACCCTCTTCATTTTTGGAATTGGGAAAACATTTTATTTCTCAAATAGTGCGTTTAGAACAAAAACAACTCACGAGACAGAAAAATTGGGTAGAAGAATAGCCCTACTTCATATATTAGTCGGTCTCTGCATAGGCTTGAATGGGATCTCTGTGATAGATGCTTGGCAGGGGAGGGGGAGGCGGGGGTGATGTGCTCAGTGCAAGGACAGGATAGAAGATTCCCAAGTTACAGTGGGGATATGGAGCAACTGGAGCTCTTTATGCATCAGTGGTGGTTGATAAATAGGTACAATCACTTGGGACCACTGTTTGGTAGTATCTACATACGCACACCTTATGGCCCAAAACTCCACTTCCATGTACATATGCAGCAAAAAATGCAAAAAATATACTTTCACCAAAAGACATTTACTAGAATGTTCCAAGAGCAAATGGCCTGTTAACAGTAGAATGCATCAGTGTTCATGATTGTGGTATATTCACACAATGTCACACCACATAGCCCCAATACATAAACCATCCACAAATGCATACAACAATAGGGATGAATCTCACAAACATAATAGCAAGGGAAAGAATCCAGATACAAAAACTACACAGGTTTGGATTCCACTTTTATGAAGCTCAATATTAATGTATCTTCTGAAGTATGGATTGCAGTTACCCTGGGGTTGGAGTAAGGTTGGGAGAAAGATGCTGGTAATGTTCTGATTCTTGGTTACACAGTGTGTTTAGTTTGTGAAACTTCTTCAACCTGCACATTTACATTTTTTTTTTTCTGAGAGGAGAGAGAGAGAGAGAGAGAGAGAGCGAGCCCTTGCAGGGCTCAATCTGACAACCATAAGATCATGACGTAAGCTGAAATCAGGAGTCGGAGGCTTAACCAACTGAGCTACCCTGGCGTCTCTTTACATTTACGTTTATAGGTAAGTATGTTAAATATGAAGAGAAGTAGATACAAATTAAAGTTCAATTAAGGTTAAAAGAAATTAAACTCTAGCCAAGCATAGAAAAAAGTCACTGCTACATGGAATGACAGTGCCAGTGGATGAAGGAAATCACATTTCAGTTAGACCCTCAAAGATGGGCAAGCCTCCCCAGGTGGAGGTGGAGAATGGGCATTCTATAAACAAGCAGTGTATTAAAAAGCAAAGGCATAGAAGGTGGATAGAGTAAGGAACATTTGAAAAGGACAAAACTGGCCAAAGAATAAGGTTGATATAAAAAAGAAGCGAGAGAAAAGTCTCAAAACTAGACTGAAAGAGTCTCAAGAATTTGGTCTTTATTTATTGGGTAACCTGGAACTAGTGAAGTCTTTGTTTTATCTTAAGTGAGAAGCAAAATGGTCAAATCTCTACTTCAGGAAGAATGATGCGCAGGATGCAGTGGAGGAAGGAGCCTACAAATTGGGTGGGGGTCTCGTACAAGTGCATAAAACCTCCATAATGTGGCCCCTGCCCTCCCACCTCTTCAGCCCAGTCCTTCACCAATACCCACCCAGTTACAAGCCAGTCATCTAACCACTTGCAGGTCCTCGGCCAAACCAAGTCTTCCTGGCTTGGTACTGAGGCTCTATGGCCTGGGAAGACCCTTTCTCTGCTCCCTCACCAGGCTTGCAATGGAAAAGTGCCATTTCCTTCCAGCAGCATCCCAAGAAGCTTTGTCATAAAATCAAAGTCTGAAAGTTCAAAACTTGTCTTCAGGACCAAAGAGTGTGTATATAAAACAAACAAGGAACATATGATGTAAGCCGTTTCTATGGTTAAATCACCTGCAGAGTCTGAAGGGGAAAAACAAATCTATTGATTTTTAACATATTAATTGACAAACAGCAAAGTCGGTAGTTTCTCAGCACTTCAGAGTCTTATTATTCTCAGTAGTGTAACTGGGGTCTTGACAACCACAGAAACTTGTAGTAATGTCTATAGTAATACATCACTGGGGACCACCCCACAACATAACTGCGGCCCAGTTTTGTTTGGGTGCACAACGTGCTGTGACCCCCCCCCCCCCACTTGCCATGCTACCAACCAGAAAAATGCACCTTGCTTATTGGCAAGAAATTAGAAATTAGGCATTGAGTCATTGGATTTACCCGAATGGGTTCAAATTGTGAAAAATGAGAAGAAAATGTTTAAGGGCAAGAGAAAATTATCTGGACATTTTCCAAGGTTCAATAGGAAATAGGAAAACTTAAGTAATTCATATCCTGTATACTTACTAAGCAAAACACCCCATTAAGCATTAAAGGCAGTCCTTTACAAATGCAAATATTTGCTACAGAGACACACATGCCAGGCAGTGGAAAATGTGAGGCACAGATATGGGGGGGGGGGTGGCGCTCAGTGTCAGGACCCAATCCTGGTGAAGAGGAAGAATGGAAGCCAGCTGACGCCTCTTGGCAGCAGTGAGCTGGCTGGCTGAATGAAATGAAGGGGCAGGAAGAGAATTGCTCATCTTAGGAAAAAGGTCTTAAAGGAAGATCAGGATATTAAAAATTGTTAAATACTAATGCTCAGACCCTATCCTCAGATTCCATCTGTCCAGAAAAGGTCCCAGGCATGGGGGTTTTCCAAGTGATTCTAAACTGTAGCAAAAATTAAGAACCACTGCAAAAGCAGGAAGGCGGGAGACTCACACTTGTGGGATGAGTCCAGGTTCCAGTACTTCCCCGATGAGAATTCATTCTCTGTTACTCACCCCACCCCTTTCCCCCCTTTCCACCCCACCTCACCTCACCTCACCTCACCACACCACACCCACCCTACAACCACCAGCTGGGTTTTGACTTCTCTATAGTCAGGTCCCTGGAAGTTTTCGTCTTTCTCTCCCTAATGCCCAACTCTCACCCAGCACAACTTTCTCAATCAATCACCAAGTTCTGTATTTTTCTGCATCTTAATTTCTCAAATCTGCCCTTCCTTCTCTTCCCCATCTCTTTAGTTTCTACCCTATTCTGGGCAATATTTGTTTATTCAACAAATAATTATGAGTGCTTACTACTCTTTCGGTGTAGGTATGTACACTAGTTGGGTGAACAAGGAAACATAGTCCCTGCCCTGAAAGGCTTACAGTACAGTGGAGGAGAAAAACCATAAACAAGTATGTGAACACATTACCTTAAGATTATAAATGTGAGTAGTGAGGAGGAAACAAGCAGGATGTGGTGGAGAATAGGGGAGGAAGAAGGAATTCAGTTAGGGAGGGCAGGAAAGACTTCTAGGAGTCACCTAATTTCTTTCTAAACTCTCAGCATCATATATAATCTCTTTCTCACTCTCTTCTAATCCACATCCTAAGCAACACCAGGATTTTTGTTAAAGTCCAGTCAGTTTCATAGGGCTCATAGCCTCTTCTAGACCTGCTTCCACCCACCAACCCAGGATCACACACCCCTGGGGCTCTGACTGCTTCAGGCCACCAGCAACTGCTGGTGGCATCTTTCAAAGCCAGCATATACACCACTGCCCTGTCTACCGTGCCCTTTTCAGGTCTTCCATCTGGCTCATTCTTTTTTTTTTTTTTAATTTTTTAATAGTTTATTTTTGACACAGGGAGAGAGATAAAGCACGAGTGAGGGAGGGGCAGAGAGAGAGGGACACAGAATCTGAAACAGGCTCTAGGCTCTGAGCTGCCAGCACAGAACCGGATACGGGGCTCGAACCCACGAACTGTGAGATCATGACCTGAGCCGAAGTCGGACGCTTAACCAACTGAGCCACCCAGATGCCCCCTGTCTGGTTCATTCTTACTTGTCTTTCAGAACACATCTTAATTTGCCTCCTATGAGAAGTCTCATTGGACCCTCCCTAGTTTAAGGGGCACTGTCACTTTTCTGGGGTTGCGGGGCACTCCGTGTTTACACACAGGACAGCTCTTGCCTCTCTGTGATGTGACTACAATTTTCCTGGTCTCTTCCTCTTCTGACTCGGAGCATCTTCAGGACAGAGTCTATATCTTGTTCCTCTCAGTTTCTTATGCCTGGCACAGTGCTGGGCACAGTAAGGCATAACAAAATTGACTGTATGCCTGGAAGGTTCTTTGGAGACATCTAGCCTTTTAGCTGGTCCTGGTAGGTCTTAAAGGAAAATATGGTGACCGATGGTCCCAGTTTGCTCACAAGTACTGAAGCCATCTTCTATCCACAAAGCCCTTGTTTCTTTTCCATAATGATGTCACAGTTTTCTGTACCCTGTTTTTAAAGTCATTGACACTATCTAAATCACATAGCTAATTAATACCTGTTCACATTATAAAACTGAAAAATACAGATAAATGAAAAGAAAAAAGTCACTCAAATGTCATGTCTAACTGCAATCACTATTAACCTCATGGTAGGTAACCCTCCAGACCTTTTCCCACACAAAGCATCATCTACAAACATGTCCAGACTGTGATCAGGCTTATAGATGTATGTGCACAGACACTGTTCTCTCCTACACAGTTTCAAGGCCATGACTGTCTTTTTTCACTTGAAAGACAATATTCCTCCTCACAATTCAAAAACTGTGGTTCAAAAACAGTTGCTGGTTGGTTGCTTTTTTTTTTTTTTTTTCTTTAACACTTCAATAGTTGCTTAGAACAGGACATGTTGCTTTTGGACCATGGGTTCTATGTCTTTCTTACATCCTCAGGTTTTTCAAGGTCCAAGCCACTGCAGTCTTTCTATCTGGGGTCCTCCATCCTGCTGCAGTGCCTGCGGGGTGCACTGTAGCCTCCTGCTCCCCAATCATCCTGGGACTTCACTTCCCTGTTCCCTGTGCCCCGCACCCCCACCCCCTTAGATCACTTTCTCTTATTGGTGAAATCCACCATCAAGTTACTTAAAAAAAAAAAAAAAAAAAAAAAAAAAACTTGGAAAGAAAAATTCTAATCCTTAAATATTTGAAAATCACCCCCCCTCCACCCCCACACCAATTTAATTAATAGTTTGGCTGAGCACAGCATGCTAGATCTAAAATTATTTTCCCCAGGACTTTGAAAGCCTTCATATTTTTCTTAGCATCTCGTGATGCTGGTAAGTTTGATGGAATTAATAGTAATTGTCCTTTGTAAATCTTCTGTTTTCTCTCTGTCTCTCTTAAATTTTAAGGTGTGGGAGTTGTGTTTATGTGTGTGATTGCTGGGTAAAAGGAAATGTATGTTTTACAGGGTAAAGCAGAATAATGTTCCCCAAACCCTCAAAGATTACATGCTCTAATCCTCAGAATTTATGAACCTGTTCTTTCTCACAGCAAAAGAGAGTTGGCAGATATGCTTAAATTTACCAACCTAGAGCTGGGGGATTTATTCTGGATTATCTGGGTGGACCCAACCTAATCACGTGAGTCTTCAAAAGCAGAATGCCTTTTCTGATTGCGTCAGAGCTGGGACAGGAGAAGGAAGAGATGTGAAGTTTGAGAGAGACTTGAGCTGTCACTGCTGGCTTTGAAGATGGAAGACAGGGACCATGAGCCAAAGATTGCAGGTGGACTCTAGGAGCTTATCTGTCCCCAGCTGACAGCCAGCAAGAAAATGAGGAACTCAGATTTAACATCTGCAAGGAACTGAATCTGCCAACAAGGGAAAGAAGCTAGAAACAGATTCTCCCCTAGAGTCTCCAGAAAGGGACACAGCACTGATGAAGCCTTGATTTTAATCCAGTTAGACCCATATTAGACCATGACCTTCAGAGTTTAAGTTAATAAAGTTGTGTGTGTGTGTGTATTTTAAATATGTTTTGTTCAGGGGCACCTGGGTGGCTTAGTCGGTTAAGCGTCCGACTTTCCGACTTTGGCTTAGGTCATGATCTCGCGGTTTGTGGGTTTGAGCCCCGCGTCGGGCTCTGTGCTGACTGCCAGCTCGGATCCTGGAGCCTGTTTCAGTCTGTGACTCCCTCTCTTTCTGACCCTCCGCTGCTCACGCTGTCTCTCTCTCCTAGAAATAAATAAAACATTTAAAAAAAATAAATAAATATGTTTTGTTCAAAACCCTGAAGATTGTGGTAATTTGTTACAGCAGCAAAAGAAAACCAATATATTTTTATTTTGATATATATTTTGATAAATGCTGCCAAAATTTTGTTCCTAAAGGCTATATTTACTTATATATATACACCAACAGTTGTTGAGCAAACTTTCTCAAAACCTTCACTAACACAGGACATTTTTAATAACTTAATTTTTCCAAGCCAAAAATATTTCTAAAGCATCCTAAAAATATTTTATTTTGTTTTCATCTGTAGTCTTCTAATTTTTTAAACAAGGTCAAGCACCTTTTATATATTTGTTAAACATGTTTTGCTTTGTTGGAAATTATACTATCAGTTTTTATCCTTTGATTTCTAACATTTTAAATCGTTATGATCATGTTTATAAAAATGTATTCTGTTAGGTATTTGCTAGGTCCTTTTAATTTAATAATTTGTATCTCCTTTCTGCTCTAGAAGCTACATTGCATATTAAACCATGTGCAGAATCTTCTAGCTGCCTAACTCAAAGTATCCTGGTCCATATCTTATCATATTACTGCCCAGGATGAAGGACTACGTCTTAGTTTTCCTTGCAACTAACTAGGTGTGACAAAAGAGATGTAAGTAGAATTATGGGAGAGCTGCTTAAAAATAGTTGCCACAACTTGGAAGACCTTTTCTTTCTTTCACTTTCTTTCTTTCTTCTTTCTTTCTTTTACTCCTTCCTTCCTTCCTTCCTTCCTTCCTTCCTTCCTTTCTTTTTCTTTCTTTCTTTCTTTCTTTCTTTCTTTCTTTCTTTCTTTCTTTCTTTCTTTCTTTCTTTCTTTCTTTCTTTCTTTCTTTCTCCTTCTGGCTTTAGTCCTTTTTTGGACTGGATTCAGACAAAATGGCTGCAGTTCCAGCAGCCATCTTGGACTATTAAGTGCCCTTGACAATGGAAACCATGTACTAGATGATAGTAATGGGAAAGTAACAGCCTGGTGTTCCCGGTGACTCACCGAAGTCACCCAACCACTTCAGAAATACCTACTTGTTTTATGTGAATGAGATGCTTCTATTTTGTCAATCTCTGGTTCTTCTATGACTTCCTATTACATAATGCAGCTAAATCTGACCTTAATACAGAATCCCAGCACTGATCTACTGTCTTTTATCTCTTATACTCCCCATTTCTTTCTTTCTGTTCTACTTTCTAGGTGAGTTTCTTGACTTCATCTTTAAAACTTCCTTTTTTAAAAATTTCTGCAATTACAATTTTACTTTCCAATAGTTTTTTTCTTCTTCACAACCCATACTTTCTTGTTTTATGTATGCCATAGCTTTTACATCTCAGAAGCTACCAATTGGAAAGTATCTCCTATTTTGAAGTATACCTCTGATCTCTGAATTTTTTTTCTCTCTTTCTTTCTTCCTTTCTTTTTCTTTCTTTCCTTCTTTCCTTCCTCCCTTCCTTCCCTCCTGTCTTCCTGTCTTCCTGTCTTCCCTTCTTTCTTCTATTCATATATCTTGAGTTTTTCTTTTCATATTGGAGAATTTCATCTGATACCTATTAATTAGTTTTTCATTGCCGTTCACATTAAGAATGAGGCAATAATGGGACAAATTAACATCATATGCCTCCTGATAAGATGCACTGAGAAAAACACCTACCTTCTGTGGTATTCTGCCAAAAGTGTATATAATCTGGATTTAATCATGAGGAAACACTAGACAAACCCAAACTCACTGACATTCTACAAAATAATTGAAGAGTAGTCTGTTTTTTAATTTTTTAAAAAATTTATTTCTGAGAGAGAGAGAGACAGCATGAGCAGGGAAGGATCAGAGAGAGAGGGAGACACAGAATCTGAAACAGGCTCCAGGCTCTGAGCTAGCTGTCAGCACAGAGCCTGATGTGGGGCTCGAACCCATGAACCGTGAGTTCATGACCTAAGCCAAAGTCAGACGCTTAAATGACTGAGCCACCCAAAGCCCCTAAAGAGTAGCATTAAATGTCAGTATCATGAAACACAAATTGGTGTTTGGTGATTGGTTCTCATTATAAAAAATAAGAAGGGACTTGGCAACTGAATGCAACATGATCAGAAAATTTATTTTGCTAAAAAAAATTTTAAAAATAATTGGCAAAATATGAATAAGATCTACAATTAGATAATAGTATTATACCAATGTTGATTTTCTGATTTTTGATAATTTTTGTCTTTGTGCAAGAGAGTACTTTAAGGAAATATACACTGAAGCAGTTAAGTATAATGAGGCATCATGTCTACAACTGACCTTCAAATGGTTCAACAATTTATATATGTATACCTGTTTGTTAAGAAAGAGAGAAGGATAAATATGTTAAAATTACAGGAGTTTAGGTGTAGTTTATATGGAAATTCTTTGCACTTCTCCAACTTTTCTATAAATCTAAAATTATGCCAAAATAAGAATAAAATAAAATTGTGCCAAAATGAGGGGGGAAAGCTTTTTTAAAAAAGAGAATATGGTGTTTTCACTCATATGTGAAATTTGAGAAACTTAACAGAAGACCACGGGGGAAGAGAAGTAAAAATAAGTTACAAACAGAGAGGGAGGCAAATCATAAGAGACTCTTAAATACAGAGAACAGAGGGTTGATGGGAGAGAGGGAATGGGTGATGGGCACTGAGGAGGGCACTTATTGGGATGAGTACTGGGTATTGTGTGTAAGTGATGAATCACAAGAATCTACTCCCGAAACCAAGACAACACCATATATACTGTATGTTAGCTAACTTGACAATAAATTAATATATAGATTAATTAATTAATTAAAAGAATACATAAAAATCAAAAAGAGAATATGGCAATAGAAAGACTCTCCGGCTCTCTGGGAACTGCATGTTCATAGGCTGGTTGTTGGAGGCATCAACAGAGTTCATGCAGGCATGAAGCCGGCTGTAACTCTGGGAACCCTTAAATGCCAGAATAAGGAGGCATTTATCCTGGGAGTGTTTTCTGTAGTCATTTACTCAAATTCTTCCTAGGCAGTTTCTTAAGATTATTTAAACTTTCCAATTTTTTCCTGGGGCTAAATGGCTGTCTGCAAATTCTTTCAGTCCATTGCCTCGGGCCCATCCCCTATTGTATCTGCTGTGTCAAATTCTAGGGCCTGCCTGGGGCTCCATCAGCTCCCAGGCGTGTTCTTGGCTAAAACCTCCTCCATTCTGCTTCATCCAACAAAACTCAGTAATCTGTTTTATATATTCCAGAAATTTGTTGAAATCTTTTATTTACCAATAAATTCTCTAACTCCTTTCATTGTGTTATTTTGTTGTCATTTTTTGTATATTTTCATCCTGAGCATACACTTCATCAGCCATCTTAAATTAGAATTCTTTAGACAATTTAATGTTAATTTTAACCTGTATCTTATTACTCAAGGAACATAGTCTTTTTCTACTTTGGGTTTTTTTGTTTTGTTTTGTTTTGTTTTTGGCATATCTGACAGTCCTTCAGCTTTCCAATATTCCATGTGATCATAAGCTTCCTCAGTTTACTATAGGTCATATTGAATTTTTAGACCTTTGTACTTTTTTTGTCATACTATTTATTTGGTCACTTAGTAAAGTTATATTATTTATTTTCATGTGTATTATCTTCTACAGCTTCACTTTATAAACTTGGGCTTGTTAAGGTTAACCTCAAATTATTCCTTTCTTTATACTTTATCTGAATTAAGAATATGCCCAGAAAGGGGCACCTGGGTGGCTTAGTCGGTTAAGCGTCAGACTTTCGCTTAGGTCATGATCTCGCGGTTTGTGGGTTCGAGCCCTGCGTCGGGCTCTGTGCTGACTGCCAGCTCAGAGTCTGGAGCCTGTTTCAGTCTGTGACTCCCTCTCTCTCTGACCCTCCTCTGCTCACACTGTCTCTCTCTCTCTCGCCTACAAATAAATAAAAAACTAAAAAAAAAAAAAAAGAATATGCCCAGAAGAATAGGGTAGCCCAGCACATCACATACTACCTTTCCTTCTCCCAGCCATGGCTGATTAAACCAGGTATCTGCCCCAAATGGGCAGCCAATCCACTGATTGATCAGAGACCTTTGAGATTGGTGTAACTTGACTAGAACAGATACCTAGACTAATCAGATTTCCTCCACTATGAGTTCAAATTATGAAATACAGAGATTGTTGCTGGTCAGTGGTGGGCATCGAAATGGCAAAGTCATGTCAACTTAGTGGTTGAGGCAGCCATAGGCAAGATGATGGGTAAACAAATGAAACTGATCTTCAGAGAGATGAAAATGGTATAAATGTGGAAAAGAAGCAGAGATTAGTGGGAAAGAGAATTTATTTTGGTTCTGAACAGCTCTCTGGTTTGTGTGAGGCCCAAATACGTGAAATATCTGTAATACTGAAACAAAATTTCCTTCCTAATAATGAAGCTAATTTGAGTGGGTATCTATTTCTTGGAACCAAAAAATAAAAAGCCTTAAGTTTATTATCTTCATTTCCTGGGGTTTGTTTCTTAAAATACAAAGAACTATCTATTAAGAAAGCTATATCTACAAATAACATCTATATCAACCAGTACACAAATTAAAATGTCATAAGAATTAGGAGGGTGTTTTTTTTTTTAAACTTCTGATAGAATGTGGGGTCTTTTCCCCTAATTCTTGACTTTTTAGTCAATTTAATCTAATCCCACCACTAGAGTAAAAATTTCTTGGGGGCAAATTCAGTTTTGTTTTTTCAAGAGTCAAGGATTAGGTATGAATTTTCCATTGTGAGCTCTCCTATAACATTTCCTGCCAACAACACATTAAGGAAACCTAATGCTTCCTCTGCTCCCTTAGTGTGTCCTTCATCTTTCTCCAGGAGCCTTAAGAAAAAGACTCAGTGATTTCAATGTGTTTCCATATTTGCTACTGTGAATTTATGTCTTACTCCAGTACTATCCTCTCTCTGCATCTTGATCGTTGAAGCTAGAATTTCTTCTTGTTTTTATATTAAATGGATCAGATATATCAAGGGTTTTGGAATGAATGTAGAGAGTTATAAGAATATTCAGCCAGAAAAAAACTATTTAAATATACGTAAGTCCTAATTTTAAAAGAGTGATAAAATAATTCTACAATGGTCTTCCAAAGTGAGTTCCTGAATCCAGGGACCATGTTCTTTAATTTCTTCTACATTCCCTCAAAAACAAACAAACAAAAAAAATGATTCAGAACTATGTAACTTTCAGCTATCCAGTTAATGTAGTTGAATTGAATCATCTCAATCACCAGAAGAAAATTTTATTAAACTTTAGTGCCAAGTTTCAAAAAAAAAAAAAAAATACATTTAAAACAAAGTTAGGAAATAACATTAAAAATTTTAAATTGCAAAAGTCAGCAGTTAAGAGTAATGTTCCAAAATAAGCACTGCCCATCTTCTGTGAATAAGCAGTTTACTTTGGCAAGTGCAGACGTTTGTCTTGGGTGGATTCGTAATGATCCATGCCATTGCTGTTCTCTTCCAGACCAGTTAGAGATTTGCTTCTATTCAGCGAGCTGATTGCTAGAGCTAAAAAAAATTATATGTTTCATATAATCTTCAAACAATAATTTTTTCCACTTTACAATAGTTTGTTCATAAAAGAAAATTCTGAAAAAGTATGACAGAATTGGAAAAAATAAATTCTCCAGAGTTCCTCCATCCAAACAGATCTGCTCTTAATATATTATTCTACTTACTTTCTACTCACAGACCAAAGAAATATATGTTAATCACTTTTTGCATAGGATAATAAGCTAAGCTGCATGGCATGCTGACGAATTTATGATCTAAATTTCAATGTGCCATTTGTCCATGAATTCTCCAAGATTTACTTTTGGGCTCTAGGTCAAAGTTGCCTTGCTGGAGGAAATGCTTTGGCCCCCATGACAGTATATTCAGGTACATGAGCACTGAGAAAGAAGAAGGAAGCATCAAAAACATTGCTTCTCAAACTTGACCATGCATAGGAATCATTTGTTGATCTTGTTAAAATGTAGAGTGAGTCTGCATTTATAACAAGCTTCCAGGTGATGCAGGAGCTTGCTAGGGCACAGATGCAGTTTTAGTAGCAAAATCCCAATATAACCTGGAACATAAGAAAATTTGATAGAAGGAATCCTTGCCTTCACACATCTATCTACCATTAAGCTATTGCCACACCTATGACCCGTTTCTGGGAAGACATGGGACTGTTTCTCATACTTGGAAAGCTTCCCACAGGCTGAGGGTGGAGTAGGACTTATTTACTGCAATACAAATGAAAATATTGAGCAACTATGTTGAGTCTCTTCTCTGCACAGGAGGCCTTGTAGAATTCACAAAGTTTCTGTGCATCTCTTCTCCTTTGGTGGCAATACTATGACATCTAGGCATAGGGGATCCTAGGAAAAGGGTACCTGTCCCAGCCCCCCTTGCAGCTGAATGTGGTCATGTTACCAACTTCCAGCCAATGGAATCTAAGCAGACGTATATGTGAAAGCCGTTTTGAGTATGGCATTTACATTAAATTATTTTATTTGTTGTAGTTAAGATAACCTGCAACCCAGGTTCAGTCAGCTAAAAGTTTAACTGAAAGTGTACACCCTGATGTTCCAATCAAAATAACCCATATCCTACACGTGACTACTCTAAGTGTTTCTGTCATTAGTATCTGGATCAACACCAGACTCACTGCTAATGTTCACAGTGAATTTCACAAATGGGGTTTGAAGGGTGAAATTAGCAATTTACCAACTAGTATAATGAATGTGAAAAAGGAATTCTCACTGGTTAACTTAAAGATATGTATGACATAAGGTTGACTTAAATCTTCTAGAAACACTTCTCACTCTTGCGTGAATAGAGTAAGAGAATCCAGTGAGGCCCGCAGCCCATACCTTTAGGAATGGTACGTGAGGCTTGATGTCTAATGGCCCTGGATCAAGCCTTTGGTTTTGGGCTACCTGGTGCATGCCTGTTTCTGGAATGTTGTCATGCCTGCCTTGATTGGATTTTTTACTCCAGGTAAGACTGGAGGTTGGAGGAGATTGGAATTGAAATGTCATTCAACGGAAAGAATAGATATATATTCTTATGCTTGCTTACAAATAAATGTTTTGTCAATAAATATTCACTTCTGTGGCAGAATTTGTTCTGAGACATGATTAGCACCTAGGAATAAGGTTGGGGAAGTACATTGAATCTATCGTTCTCTACCAAAAAGACCCTAAGAACTGTGTGGGACCCGACTGACTTGTGTCGGCTCACAGTAAACAGAAAGAGAGATAGAAGGAACTGGATTTCCTGAAATCCATGGAGCAAACATAGAGCTCTGGGCCTTTCTCTCCCAGATGTGTTTTCACATCAGAGGGAAATAAATGTCCAAATTGTGTCAGACGTTTTCATCTTACATTTTTTGTTACTCACACCAGAGTCTATCCTGATAGTCCTGTATGCCCTAGTCACCATCTCAGGAAAATCCATTCCATGGACAGCTTTTGAGGTTTCACCTCCCTCTCCTCATTCTTATTCTCTTCTGTATTTAGGATTCTTTTCACCACCACCCTCCTTCCTCTACTTTCAGATACTTTGGACTCCCCTTCAATCCCTTCTAATCAGAAATATCTGCTCTCCCAAGGAAGGCTCATCTTTGGCATTACTGCCTTGATGGGGACTTAATCACTCCCCCTTCTATTTCAAGGAAAAAGTTCCTAATTTATTTTCTAATGACAGATATCTCACAAGTCAGGCATTTTACCCTTAGACTTCACATCTCAGCACAGATAATTTTAAAAATAAAAACGATCAATGGTCCAGGATCAAATATAACCCAAAGGCTATATAACACAGTATGAAATTTCTGGCCACTTTTCATTTATTTTCTTCATCTCATCCTTTGCATTCATTTCACAGATTTTTTTTAAGTGGTTTTTCAAGATTACAAATACCTTAAGACCATATAATGTTCAAGATTACATAACACGGCCCTGACAGTTAGAATGCCTTTCGGGCTTATTATCCTTCTTTACCCTTCTCTTTATGGTTCCCTTCCTACTTCTTCAATAACACAGAAAATGGAACTAAATAAAAGGCTTCACATTCCTAAAGCCTCTCTTTTTGTACAGGAGAGTACCACAATTTGGATTTTTGGAGATTTCCTCTTTATGCAAAGTGCAATCCATAATGAAAGAAGTAGAGTGTAATCAATGATTTAGCATATGTTCTAGAGTCAGTCTGAGTTCAAATCCTGGTGCTAGCTATGTGTCCTTAGGCAGGTAACTTTATTACTCTGGGCCTTTGTTTCCTCATCTAAAACATGTAAATCATAGTAATGCCTCCCTCCCAGGGTTGTTGTAAGGATTAAACAAGATAATCAACGTAAAGAGCTTAGTATAGTGCTTGACATGAAGTAAACATTTAATAGCATTCATTTATTCAACAAATAATTACTCAATATGTGCTATAAATAAAGTACTGCTTAACATTGTAGGGAATTAGAAACTGAGACAGACAGTGTTTCTTCCCTTAAGAGATTTACAGCCCAGTGGGAGAAATCAAAGAGCAAAGTAGATGACTACAATAGAAATGGATATATGTTAGGATATTCAGATAAATTATTTACTGCACTATATTAAAGATAGTTGCATATTCTTTGTTATTCTTGATCTGGAGTCTAATTCCTTCCCTTTGAATCTAGGTTGGCCTTTGTAACTTGCTTAACTTACAAGGTAACAGAAGTGATGTTCCAGGACTTTCACCCAAGTCTGCTTCAGAACACTTGCTCTGAGAGAAGCCAGCCATCACAAAAGAAGTCCATGTATGTGGAATCATCATGCTGTAAGGAAGCCCAAGATATCCATATGGAAAATCTGCATAGACAGAGCACTAGGCCTGGCTGTTTCCACCATCCCAGCCCAGGAATCAAGGTGAATAAACTGTCCTGGCAACATCAGGAAATGCAATGTGGAGAAGAACCAAGAACCCAAATAACAGCTGAGATTGTGTCCTCAGACCTGTGGCCCTAAGTTAAGCCATCCCAGCCAACTGACCCAGTAGGACTTTAGGTAAGCCAGGTAAACTGTCCTTGCTACAGGTTACTTATTACAAATGGGGTTATGATAGCTGTCTTTCTTATGTCTTGATGTACGCTGGAGTAAAGAAAATAGTATGTGCGGAAAAGAGTTGGCAGAGTAGTCCTGAGAGTGCTAGCCTTTGAAAGGTTTACTTGTAAAACTGTCCCTTGGCTGACATCTGGGAACTTGGCTGCTAAATCCCTACACTGATATAAAACTCTCCCTAAGTGACAAGGGTGGCTCGCTATGGTTAGACTGCTTCTACAAACAGTCTGGTTTATGCTGAACGTGTGCTTTCCTTCCAGGAGTCTGGGATTTGGGTATGAGGTGAGCAAAGAGTGCCTATAAAAATTTTGAGCACCCAGTCACCAATGAGCTACCCCAGTATGCAACACTTTGCATGTGTTATCACCGCTCATTGCTGAACGTATTAAGCCATCCCACTGAGAGAGGCTCTTCAAACCTGGAACCTGATGTTTCCCCCAACTTCATCCGATGCATCTTTTCTTTTTTTGATTTCACTTTGTATGTTTTCACTAGTAATAAATCTTAACCACAAGCACAAATAGATGCTAAGTTCTGTGAAACCCTTTCTATCAAATCACTGGACCCCCTGGGGGGTGGTCTTGGGGACCCTCGATATACAACATTTAAAAAACTGTGAAAGAAATCTTGGAGAGCTCTTCAGCTTTCTTCTCTTAAAAGGAGGTCCCTCAACTTTCTCATATTCTTCCTCTCATCCTTTCTTCCCAGGGCATACATATTGAACTTCTTTCTCACCTAAATCCAAAGTGGCATGGGGACATCAAGACGCTGTTGGAGATTACATTTTAGTTTTCAGGACCTGAGCAGTTGTGTAACTGCCCTCCCACATACATATATAACTGTGATTGCCTGCATTTTATTCTTTATGCAATTGTATTGGCCTTGTGGGTGTAGCATTGGAGCTTTTGCTTTACTGGGCTAAAGATAATTGAAATTCTTTTTTAAATATTTACCATAAGGCTAAACTGGTGATAAAAAGTATTTTCTTTGCAATTAGATAGCAAGGCTTCATACATGCATGGCTTGTCACAAAGGAACTGGCACCAGAGCATCAGCAAGTTTATATCCACCTCATAAAACCTGGGCAGCACATCCTGCCGTACAGCATCTCCATCTCACACTGTGTAATATGCGTGACTTATTTTCAGATGGTTTTCCTGATAAAGATTGTGATCTTACTTTGATGGGGCTGAGTATCATTACTTTAATCTCAGAGAATGACAAGAGCTTAGGTACTATGACAAGCAAAGTCCTTGGATTTGGCTCTAGAAATCAACTGAGCACAGTATATTTTAAGAATTCACACAATAAGCCAGCGAACTGAATATTACATGCTAAGCACTTTAAATCATGCTGTAGACACAGGACTGAGACCAGTGTCTCAGTGTCAGGAGACTAAGTCCTAACCCAATCTATGTTCTAAAGATAACGATTTTGATTAATAATGTTTCCTTACTGGATTTCTATCACATCAGCTGTAAAATGAGTGTTCACAACAACCATTTTTTCTGTCTCAAACATTCTATGAGTCAATGATAATATAAAGTGTGGGAAGTTAAGTGCCAAATAAGAGGGTACATGTTTATTTTGTAGGGGGGAGAGCTTCCTGGGGTGAGAATGAGAAAATTTAATTGGTCAGGAAAGAAAGCGAAGGGCACTCCTCTCAGAGGAAGGAGCTTGGATAAAGGCATGGAGACAAATATTTCAATATAAAGATAATAATAGTTAAGCATTGTTTAGTATTTCCTAAGGTAATATATATTATCTTATTTAACTTGCATAGAAATCCTAGGTATTGTTATTTTTCCTGCTTTACAGAAGAGAAAACTGAAGCACAGAAAGATTCAGAATTTCACAAGGTCACGTAGTGAGTGGTAGAATCCAGATGTGAAGCAATCTGATACTCTAGAGAATAATTTTAACTGCTATTACGGCAGCCGCATGTGAAAGTCGGCAATAAAACTCTTCTCCCAAACACTGTAGTTTAGATACAATTGACTGGAACAGCAGCACAAACAGAAAATAATAGGCCATCATCAAGAAGAATCATGAGAGTTACCTTTCATGGAGTGCCATTTGTGTGCTTTTCATTTATTAGCTCCAACCTTTGCAGATGTTTTTTGTTTTTAAATTTTGTTTTAAATTATCATTTTACAGTTATGAAATTTAAGCCCAGCAAGTTCAACTTGTTAGGTCAAGAGCTGTTAGGTGGGAGAGTTGGGATCCAACCCTGAGTTTGTCTGACTTCATAGTATTCCACTATGCCGTGCTGGATTCTTGGTAAGAAAAAGAAACTATTTGCAAATATTAAAAACAGCTGTTTCCTACTGTATGCTTTTATTTACATGACATTCTAGAACAGGGAAAAGTAGTCTATAGACACAGAAAGCAGATCAGTGGTTGCTTGAAGCAAGGGGATTGAGGGGGTTGACTACAAAGAAATACAAAGGAAATTTTTTTGAATGATGGAAAAATTTTATATTTTGATTATGGTTTTGACCATTGGCACTATATTTGTCCAAATTCATTGAACTGTATGCTTAAAACAGGTGCGGTTTACTATATGCAAATTATACTTCAATCAAGTTGATTTTTTAAAAATCCCACTGAATCCAGTATTTGGTCCTCTAGCTAGAAGCTGGGGCCACTGGCATCATATGTCTCTTCATATGCCTGGACCATCAGGGTGGATGTGAAATACCAGCGTTTAGCAATATTTTGAATTCTTCTCTGGTTTCTTCTTATACTGCGAAGTCTCAAAAGCTCAAAAACACATTTCTCTGACTCTTTCACGGCTAATGTTCGGATTGTGAGTTAAATACATTCAAGAGACTTGAAAAGAAGGGGTGAGACCAGAGCCGCCTGCCTGCTCTGTTATTTGTTTCTACTGGCAAGTAAGACCATGCAGAGATTGGAGTCTTCTTTTTGCAACCACATCCCAAATGTTCATTGTCTAGCTTCATAAGGATTAGAAGATAGCGGCTGCAAGGGTGACGGTGCTTTCACGATCCTCAGGTTGCAACGACAGCAGTGTCTGCAAGATTAAAAAGTGTCCCCATAAGACTCTTCCTGACTGCATTCACTTTACGGCTGTGGCAGGGGCAGGAGCTCCCCTAGGAAACCAGATTCCTAGTTGTCTCGTGGGAGTTATTTCTGGTGTCTCAGTTTAGATACTGCTCCTCCAGCTTGCCAATGATTCTGCGAGCACCTAACTACTTGTATGAAATCTCTATTCATTTAAAATTTGCTGGGATGGTTTCTATTCCCCTGGAACTGTACACTGACATCGCTATGAAAGATGGTGTGGGTTTCTTCAGTCATAATGGAAACGAAAATAACTAGCAGCGGTATCAGAGTAATAGCAACTTTTTCTGAGTACTGACTTTTTCTCAGAACTCACTGGGGTCCACGCAGAGGACGGCTTTATTCTTTTCTCCATCCTACTCAAACTCTGTGAGTAGATTCATCCACTCCTCCATGAATGAAATGAAACAGTCTCCTTACTTTTTCAGTCACTCTCAGATCATAAAAATCCTCCAATTCATTGCAGTCCTCCAGATCAACTCATTTCAGCCCTTGAAATGTTCAGTCCAGGGCCATTCGCATATAACTCAATGCCTCATCTACTTTAAAGCTTATTTATGCCCTCAGCTTGAGCTTCCTTTGGGCTGGAAAGCGTGTCATTTTGAGGGAGAGAATATGGTTGGTTTCTGCTCCATTTCTCTGTAAAATATTTGTTTCCCTTTTCTTCCCCATGTCCCTTCCCCCACTAGGCTGCTTCAGGATCTTACGAGGTTGGAATGTGGTCAGGAAGCGGTAAAACTAGTCCCTAAAAAAGTCTCTAAACTGGTCTGAATATAATCTGGCATTTGAGCCCTGTATGGCAGATTTCCAATGCTGCTACTTTCTCTGCTGGCGTGCTGACATTGCTTCCTCCAAGGAATCCCACTGCAGCCGTCCAGCCTCCGACCAGCATCTTTCCAGACTGCACAGTAATGAGCCCTCCTCAGTCTCTGTATATGATAGTATACTTAGCTTCTTTTTGCTGGGGTCTGGTGTGGCACAAAGTCTCCTTGGGCAGCCTTTTCAGACTCCATCCTGCCAGCCCACTAGGCACATGAGAAAACCCCCCACTTCGTTGCTCTGCTTTCAGTGAGAAGGATCTGGGCCCCTACAGCCACCAGGCAGGCAACATTACCCAGAGCCTTCCACATTAGTTTCCCAAGGCACAAGTCAAACATCACTTCCTACTTCCCCTCAAGCTCCGAAGGGTCCCTGTCATCTGACATGAGGTGAGAGGGAATCACTCCTCTCCCCTCCCACATGAGGAGCAGAACAACTCTCAAACAAAACAAAACAAAACAAAACAAAACAAAACAAAACAAACAAAAAGAATTCTCTTGTCAGCCATGGCTCCATTATCAGCAGAAGATGGGCAAATGCACGTGCCAGCCCAAGTCATTTCATACTGTATGAGCATGTCTCACACGGGCGGCTTAGCAACTCAGTTTAGAATGCGGAGGTACTTTGTAATTGTTTACTTTGTTTTTGGTCTTGAAGCCATGAAACTTTGGTCAAACTTTAAGGTCAAAATTGAGACAGATGTTATTTAATTATCATGACAACCCTAAAAGCTAATGATTAATCCTCCCATTTTAGAGACAAAGAAACTGAGGTTCAAATGGCAGAAAATGAGATTCCCACACAAATGAGTGTGACTTTAAGGCCTTTGCCGTTAATTGTTATGATTATATGTTTGACAATGCAAACATTGTTAACTATTTTGGGTTGGATTATGTCCCCCAAATTCATCTTTCTAATGTTTATTTTATTTTTGAGAGGGGGCAGGGGGCAGGACAGAGACAGAGGGAACAGAGGATCTGAAGCAGGCTCCACACTGACAGCAGCAAGCCCGCTGTGGCTTGAAGTCACAAACCTTGAGATCATGACCTGAGCCAAAGTGGGACATTCAACCAATGGAGTCACCCAAGTGCCACCCCCCACCCCCAACTTAAATATATAGAAGTCTTAACTTCTGGTAGCTCGAAATGTGACCTTCTTTGGACATAGGGTTGTTGCACATGTAATTCATTCAAATGAGGTCATATTGGAATAGGGTAGGCCTCTCCCCAAAATGACTGATGTCCTTTTGTAAAAAGGAGAAAATCTGGATATACACATGCACACAGGGAGAAAGCCATGCTTAGATGAGTTAAGCTTCCACAAACCAAGAGACTACAGGGAGTTAGGAGAGAGGCCTAGAACAATTCTTCTCTGGCGCCTTCAGAGGGAACATGGCCCTACTCATAACTTGATCATGGACTATGAGCCTCCAGGCTGTACAGCAATAAATTTCTGTTTTTCAAGCCATTCAATTTGTGGTACTTAGGTTTATTTTATTTTTTTTAATGTTTATTTTTGAGAGAGACAGAGAGACAGAGAGCGTGAGTGGGAGAGTGGCAGAGAAAGAGGGAGACAGAATGGGAAGCAGGCTCCAGGCTCTGAGCTGTCAACACAGAGCCCGACGCAGGTCTGGAACTCACAAGCTGTGAGATCATGACCTGAGCCGAAGTCAGATACTCAACTGACCAAGCCACCTAGGTGCCCCTCTGTGATCCTTTGTTATGGTAGTCCTAGAAAACTAATAAAAGAACTATATGACAGTCATGTAAGTATTGACATTCTGGTTGAAATAAGCATTGTGTGAGAGACCCACGCTGCTAAGAGAAGAAAAGGTGTTGGAGGAGCCAGAACAGGGCCTGGTATTTGCTCATATCGGATGACAGAAAATTGGATTGGTCATTAGGAGCCTTTGAACAGGTTATTTAGTAGAAACCTTCCAAATAAGTTTTACTTCCCTAAGAATAGAGAAGGATTACAATATTTACCTTGAAAATTTTTAAGAAAACAAATCTCAAGCCAGAATTTTGCATAATTGTTTCTGGGAAAGCCTGAAGAAATTTGAAAGCGGGCCAGCAGGAAGTTATACCTGGAACTGAATGTACAGAACAAGGAATAAATGAAAGGGCCACACAGTATAAGCTTATATTTAATATTTCAAGTTCTTGATGGCTTTGAGAATAGGAGTGCTAAGATACTAGAATATCTTAGTAAAATTTGCTCAGACATTGAAGGATCTCCAAACATATATACGATTATAAAGATTTTCAAATTGTAATGCGTGCAGAATGTGAAGACACATTTGCATGTGCACATGTGCACATGCACACACACATTATTGTTTTAGAGACTTTAGGTTTTAGATTTTAATTTCCAAAAATGTGGGTCTAAGTAGCAATGGTATGCAATGAAATATTAATAAAAATATCTCAAAACCTCAATGGCTTGTCGCAATAAATGTTTTTTTGGGTTTTTTTCCCCCACTCAAACTGTAGTCCAGTGTGGCTCAGCTGGCCCTCCTGCAGCTTGTAGCTATGCCATCTGGAATGCCTGGCCTATGCTGAAAGGAAGGGAAGGATAGAGAAGGCACATGGGCTCTTACTTGTCTCCGTTCAGAAGAGAAACATACCATTTCCGCTAGTAGATCATTGGCCAGAATAAGTCACGTGGTCCAACCTAACTGCAAGTGAGGCTCCATTGTGTAGAACACCTGAAGTATTTTGGAACACTAATTATCTCTGCATTAAAACTCTAGAGGGAGTGTTTAATGCACAAACCCCAAAAGTGAGATATTTGTTAGATGATAAATCCACTGAGAAGCTCATCTCATTAATCTTAATGAGGGGTACTTCCTATCTATATGCAAATTATCATGGCCTGGCTTGACTGCTCAGATTTAGTGCTGCTCAAGAGCCCCTCATTACTTCTGACAGTCCCCAGAGGGGAACCCCACATGGGACCCCTCCCCCACCCCAAACTAAACTGCTCCACCTATGAAAAAAAAAGGAAGCATGGGGTTCTGGGGCAGTCTGCGAAAGGGAGACAGCAGTGAGAGTCAGAGGATTTGGAAGAAAAGGGAGAAGACTGAGGAGGAGGGCTAAGCAGAGGGACGGAGGCCCAGGCAGATGGTGGCTGGAAGGAAGCCTGGAGCAAAGGGTACACTAGTCAGTGTACACCCCCGTTGTCAGGGTAATGACACCTAATATTCAAGTTTAAATTGTTTTCAATTCTTTCCCGAGCTGCAGTCCTGCCTGTCAGCCTAAATAATACTAAAAGGCTACCATCCCAGAGAAGGAGGCTGGCCTTCAGGGTTAAGGAGGGTTGGAGTAACTATGGAGACCGTGGTCCCACATTTTCTAGTGCAAACCCACTCTCTGGATCCTTATTTTACAAAATCTCGCTTCTCAGACCATGTGCCCCGATTTTTGTTTTTCAAAAAATATTGTCACTGTGGAAATTATCCCTGCAGGAACATGGAAAAGAGGATTTTTCTGGGCAGGGGTAAGGCCCCACAGAGAGCAGACGACAGCACAGATTTGGAAGCAGGTCCAGGAAGCATATTTTCATAGCTTTTGCCAGCAATGTTCAAACGGTGGGGGGGGGGGGAGCTTTCTATACTTGCATTGAATTGTATTTGCATAAGTAAATCCTATAAGGATACCAAAAAAAGCTAATGAAATAGATACTGGGGGTGGGAAAAGGGGGGAAATAGAGCAAACAAGCACAGGGTTAGGAGTGAGAATTTTCCACTACGCATCTTTCTATATAATTTGACTTTTAAACCATGTGAATATATTATCTATACAAAACTGTAAAGCACAACTAGGGGGAAATAAGGCTTTCAACCACCACAGCCCGTGTCCAAGCTGCTTTGAGAGAACAAAAGAATCGAAGCAGAATCTATCAAGAGTAAAGCAGTGTGGAAGTAGCCACAGGAAGAATGACCCTGTTAGCACAGGCAGGAAATGGGAGTGAGAGGTAACTAAGGGAGCTGGGAGCTTGACTCAACTCCTCATTCCTTAAAGCTCCAGAGATATTTGGGGGGAGGACTTGAGGAAGAGGAGAATGATGGGAGGCTTTCCCTACAATGTGGAATGCGAGGTAGATACTTTGTCAATTTGAATATTAGAGGAAAAGGGTGGCCCAAGAAGGGGAGGACTTAAGGACATCCAGGTGGCAGACATTTAGATTATACCAGCATGACATTCAAGGCTCTTGACAATTTGACCTGGTCCTTTCTGGGTCTCGCTTCTTTACTGAAGCACTTCTCTCATTAAGGACCAACCCAGGCTAAGTGTTAGTGTTTTTATTTATCCAGCAATGAATAAAATATTAAGCATCTCACACTCTGGTTGATAAAAACTGACTTAAAAACAACAAGGTGTTATACTGATGCTCTGCTGGGAAAGTGCACAGTTTCAGTGGGGCCACAAGTGAGGATTGGACAACTGTGCCTGGAGGAGACCAGGTAATGAGGCTTCATAGTCAAGGCAAACGTTGAGTTAAGTCCTGGCGGTGACTGGTATGTCAGGAGGTGGGGAAGGCAAGGAGGGTGGTCCTGGCATAGCACTCTGTGCATAGGCTCAGAGGGATGACACAGAAGAGGTTTCAAATCTGTACTGTGCAAGCAACTCCACATGGTGAAAAGAGAAATAAAGGAGGCACTGAGAGATACAGCTAGAGAAGCAAGAGAGACTTTGCATGCCATGGACTTTATCCTATAGACAGCGAGGTGTTAATAAGGGTGAACCAAAGACCCCATAGACATCTGATAGCACCAGCTTCAGTGGTGAGAGCTGACTGGATCCACTGGAGGCATGTGAGACCAGAAGCTGGTGAGATGCATAAGAAGATCACCACCATAGAAAGCAAATTGGAGAAAGCAGGAAATGAGGCATTTACCTTCCACCTGACCATTCTGCAGTGACCATACTCCCTACGGTGCCTTGAGCAAGTTACTTAACATATCTGAAGTTTAGCTTTTTCATCTGCCAAATTACCTGCCATACACAGTTACCATGGGGTTAAATAAAATAAAACAATGTGTGTAAAGTACCCGACACATAGAAAGTACTTGATGAATGGTAAAAATTATTATTCCTCAACACATCATTAACCAAAGACCTCAATACCCTCACTTCTGGGAAGTAATGGTACATTGTGGGTATTTCAGTTACCTATGCTGCATAGATAAATTACCCCAAAGCATAGAGGCTTAAAACAACCACTATGATTCTGCAGGTTGGGGTGGTTCTGTTGGTCTTACTGGGGCTCCCTCATAGGGCTGCAATCAGCTGTTGGCTAGGCTATGCTAGAAAGTCTAAGGTGGTGGCTTACCCACAAGCTTGGGGCCTTGGCAGAAACGACTGGAAGGCTGGGACTTAACTTTCTCCACATGGTCTCTCATTATTCCATTATCTAATCCAAGCTTTATATATAGTGGCTGACTTCCAAGACAGTGAAAATGGAAGTTGCAAACCTTCTTAGGTTTCAGGGATTTACTGCTATGAAACAAACCATCCCCAAACAACCCAACCATTTATTTGATTTATTTGCTTATGATTCTGCAAAATTTTGGACAGATTGGAAATTTAACTCTGTTCTACATGGTATTGGCTGGGGCAGCTCAACAAAAGCTACCAGATCCAGGGTACCAGCCTTCACTCACATGACTGACACCCAGCTGAGGTGACTGAAATGGTGGCAGACTGGTTGGGCCTCTATTTCCACTCCCTGCCTCTTCATTCAGTAATCTCTCCTCAGCTTCCTTACATGGAGCCACATCCCAAGAGGGTAATAAAGGAATCTGCAAGGCCTCGTAGGGTCAGGGCGTGCAAGTCATGCCACATCATTTTCACCACATTCTATTGGTCAAAGCCAGGCACAGGGCCAGTCCAAATTCAAGGTACAAGAAATAGACTCCATTTCTTAACTGGAGGATTGGAAAAGTAACATTGCAAAAAGGTGAATGGAATGGGAGGGGTTAGCTTTCTGGAAATGATCTACTTCTCAGAAAGGACTGGTGTGCGAGGGAAATCCTTATTCCACCACTCATTAACCATTTTCTCTCAAATTTAGTAAACTTAGATGACCACCCAATATCTGGATTGACTTTTTAAATACGGCATATCCCCACTTGTGAGCGCTCTCCGTCAAGATCTGCCACTAGATGTGAACACAGGAAGGGAAAGATTCTATGGTACCTTCATAACTTAGCACCATGTCTGGCACTTTGTAATAGGGTACAGTGCTCAGTAAGTATGTGTGCTGAACTAATAAATATATATAATAAATAAATAAGTAAATAAGTAGATAAATAAATAAGCAAGCAACTAAGCAAGCAAGCACCCATACTAGCTCTTTATTAGGCACTTCTCATATACCAAGAACTGTTCCAAACACTTCACATGTATTGATGATTTATTTAAATATTAAAACCCTATGATATAGGCACTATTGTTCCCCGCTTTCAGATCAGGAATCTGAGTTACAAAAGGCTACATAATTCACCCAAGATTACACAGCTAGTATGTGGTGGCTCTGGATCTGAATCCACTCGACCGGACACCAGAGCCTGCCTCTAATGCACCAGGCTCTGCTGTCTTCGTAAAAGTGTAAACACTTGCAATGAAGTATTTGAGGACGGAATTGAAAACTGAGGAAATAATGGACTTGGAAAGGGATCATTAGCCAAGGCATGATGCATTATAGAAGCATTAGAGCACACTGGTGAACAGTATTGAGTCTTGAGTCAGACAGATATTGACTTCAAGTGCAGCTCTACCAAGTACTACTCTATTACCTTGGATGGGATACTCTCCAAGTCTGTTTTGTCATCTGAAAAAGAAGTCTAAGAATAATACCTATCTCATAGAACTTGTGGTGAGTCTCCAAGGAGATAGGAAAAGTACAGTCCTTATCTCAGTGTTCCTACATAATGAAGGCTCAGTGAATATTCCCACAGACAGGAACAGGAAATGCTTAAAAGAAAAAAAAATTAAAGTCAGATGCGGGTATGTGTACATTCTCTTCCAAAAGAATTTTTTCTTAGACTTGTTCTTAATACAAAGAAATGTAAGAAGTTGGAAAAGGAGAAACAATTAAAAATCTTCATTAGAAAGTCAAGAGAAGTATGAGCATTAGAATGTCATTAAAATTTTTTTTTAATGTGTTTTATTTATTTCTGAGGGAGAGACAGAGAGAGAGACAGCGTGAAGAGGGGAGGGTCAGAGAGAGAGGGAGATACAGAATCTGAAACAGGCTCCTTGCTCTGAGCTGGCTGTTAGCACAGAGCTTGACGCGGGGTTTGAACCCACGAACTGTGAGATCATGACCTGAGCCAAAGTTGGAGTCTTAACTGAATGAGCCACCCAGGTGCCCCAAAAATGTCATTTTTTGAATCAAGAATGCTATGTTGATCTTTTTGTTCATTTTATTTTAGTTATTTATTTTTACTTATTATTTTTTTACAAATAGTTTATTGTCAAGTTGGTTTCCATATAACACCCAGTGCTCATCCCCACAAGTGCCCTTCTCCATGTCCATCTCCCCCTTCCCCCCCACACTCATCAGTCCTCAGTTTGTTCTCAGCATTCAAGAGTCTGTCATGGTTTGCCTCTCTCCCTCTCCCCCACTATCTCCCCCCTTCTTCTCCCCCATGGTCCTCTATTAAGTTCCTCCTAATCCTCCTATACGTGCAAACATGTGGTATTTGTCCTTCTCTGCCTGACTTATTTCGCTCAGCATAACACCCTCAAGGTCCATCCACATTGCTACACATGGCCAGATTTCATTCTTTCTCATTGCCATGTAGTATTCCATCATATAGATAAACCACATCTTTTTTTTTTTTTT